>NC_060175.1:30173572-30266072 GCF_021184085.1 Oncorhynchus gorbuscha | reverse complement strand
ATAACAATGTACAAATGGTAAAGGAAACAAGATAAAATAAATAAGCATTAATATGGGTTGTAATTTACAATGGTGTGTGTGTTCTTCACTGGTTGCCCTTTTCTCGTGGCAACAGGTCACAAATCTTGCTGCTGTGATGGCACACTGTGGAATTTCACCCAGTAGATATGGGAGTTTTTCAAAATTGGATTTGTTTTCGAATTCTTTGTGGATCTGTGTAATCTGAGGGAAATATGTCTCTCTAATATGGTAATAAATTGGGCAGGAGGTTAGGAAGTGGCAGCTCAGTTTCCACCTCATTTTGTGGGCAGTGAGCACATAGCCTGTCTTCTCTTGAGAGCCATGTCTGCCTACGGCGGCCTTTTTCAATAGCAAGGCTATGTTCACTGAGTCTGTACATAGTCAAAGCTTTCCTTAATTTTGGGTCAGTCACAGTGGTCAGGTATTTTGCCACTGTGTACTCTCTATGTAGGGTCAAATAGCATTCTAGTTTGCTCTGTTTTTTTGTTAATTCTTTCCAATGTGTCAAGTAATTATCTTTTTGTTTTCTCATGATTTGTTTGGGTCTAATTGTGCTGCTGTCCTGGGGCTCTGTCGGGTGTGTTTGTGAACAGAGCCCCAGGACCAGCTTGCTTAGGGGACTCTTCTCCAGGTTAATCTCTCTGTAGGTGATGGCTTTGTTGTGGAAGGTTTGGGAATCGCTTCCTTTTAGGTGGTTATAGAATTTAGCGGCTCTTTTCTGGATTTTGATAATTAGTGGGTATCGGCCTAATTCTGCTCTGCATGCATTATTTGGTGTTCTACGTTGTACACGGAGGACATTTTTGCAGAATTCTGCGTGCAGAGTCTCAATTTGGTGTTTGTCCCATTTTGTGAAGTCTTGGTTCGTGAGCGGACCCCAGACCTCACAACCATAAAGGGCAATGGGCTCTATGACTGATTCAAGTATTTTTAGCCAAATCCTAATTGGTATGTTGAAATTTATGTTCCTTTTGATGGCATAGAATGCCCTTCTTGCCTTGGCGCTGATGTTTAGGTCAAGGTATGTATAGTTTTTTGTGTGCTCTAGGGCAACAGTGTCTAGATGGAATTTGTATTTGTGGTCCTGGTGACTGGACCTTTTTTGGAACACTATTATTTTGGTCTCACTGAGATTTACTGTCAGGGCCCAGGTCTGACAGAATCTGTGCATAAGATGTACAGGCTGCTGTAGGCCCTCCTTGGTTGGTGACAGAAGCACCAGATCATCAGCAGACATTTGACTTCAGATTCTAGTAGGGTGAGGCCGGGTGCTGCAGACTTTTCTAGTGCCCGCGCCAATTCGTTGATATATATGTTGAAGAGGGTGGGGCTTAAGCTGCATCCCTGTCTCACCCCACGACCCTGTGTGAAATGTGTTTTTTTTGCACATTTTTACTTGTTTGTGTACATGGATTTTATGTCGTATATTTTTCCCCCAACACCACTTTCCATCAATTTGTATAGCAGACCCTCATGCCAAATTCAGTCGAAGGCTTTTTTGAAATCAACAAAGCATGAGAAGACTTTGCCTTTTTTTTTGGTTTGTCAATAAGGGTGTGCAAGGTGAATACGTGGTCTGTCGTACAATAATTTGGTAAAAAGCCAATTTGACATTTGTTCAGTAGAGGATTTTCCCGAGGTTGCTGATGACGCATATCCCATGGTAGTTATTGGGGTCAAATTTGTCTCCACTTTTGTGGAATGGGGTGATCAGTCCTTGGTTCCAAATATTGGGGAAGATGCCAGAACTAATGAGGATGTTAAAGTTTAAGTATAGCCTATTGGAATTTGTTGTCTGTATATTTGATCATTTCATTGAGGATACCATCAACACCACAGGCCTTTTTGGGCTGTAGGGTTTTTATTTTGTTGTGTAGTTCAGTCAAGGTAATTGGATAATCCAGTGGGTTTTGGTAGTCTTTAATAGTTGATTCTAAGATATGTTTTTGCTGTTTGTTCTTTGTTATAGACCCAAAAATATTGCAGGGGTGGTTTACCCATACATCTCCATTTTGGATAGATAATGTTTGTGTTTGTTTAGTGTTTCCCAAAAGTGGTTAGTCTATGGATTCTTCATTTACATTGAGCTGATTTCTAACGTGCTGTTCCTTCTTTTTCCGTAGTGTAATTTCTCTTGTATTTTCTCTGTTTTTGGTTGGACAGATTTCTCAATTTATTTCTTAGATTTTTGGATTCTTCATAAAACCATTTGTCATTGTTGTTCATTTTCTTCGGGTTTTCTATTTGATTTTTTTTGATTTTTTTATTTTACCTTTATTTAACTAGGCAAGTCAGTTAAGAACAAATTCTTATTTTCAATGACGGCCTAGGAAAACAGTGTGCATAACCATGGTATTGAAAGGAACCGTTTGGAAAGGATGGGGAAGGAGAGGACGGGGACATTTTTGGACCAAAGGGTATGAGAACGAAATTGTAAAATGTGGGGTAGGTGCAACATAAGACACAAAAATGACACGGGTTTGATTGAGGACTAACTGGTGTCTCAAAGTGGCTACACCTCTCCAAAGTGTGCAGGGTTCCCTAAACAATTTCAGTGCTCTTTTATGACTCGAAGAAGAGTCTTCAACTACAAGGTACTTTTTTGAACTCGCCTAGCTTTGCCGTTGAGGATTACACATTTAAAAAATTTAACTAGGCAAGTCAGTTAAGAACAATTTCTTATTTGCAATGAAGGACAACGCTGGGCCAACTGTGCGCCGCCCTATGGGACTCCCAATCATGGCCGGATGTGATACAGACTGGATTTGAATCAGGGACTGCAGGGACGCCTCTTGCACTGAGATGCAGTGTCTTAGACCGCTGTGCCACTCGGGAGCCCACTCGGGAGCTAGAGCAAGCACACCTGTAGTTGTTTCGTTTGGAACACTACCCTGCATCCCCGCCATCAGTTACTGTTAAAGCAATTCAGAAATGGTCCATTATAAATCATGATATTGGTCAGGTGGGCATGGTTTGAAAGCTTGTTCTATTGCCAAGATGACTTGCTAAGTTATAAAATACAATCTTAGTGTTATGCCTTCACAAGGCAATTCAGAGAAACAGATGGTAATTTTGGTGCGAATGGTGGAGTCATGAGTGCATTCAGGTGCATGTGCCATGTTGGAACTGAAGCTAAGGCTGTTCGTAGTATGCAGTCATGTGTAGCGTGCTATTGAAAACATTGTCACCGTTTGGCAGTCAATTTGTTTATCATCTGTTTTGACCTTGACGAAAGGTAATCAATGAACCTGACTTAACCCTTACCTCACCCCTTTGACACATTTGAATCCTCCCTTTTGTGTTTTGTGTCGTCGTCCCTCCAGTTAAGGGGCCTATGCTGTGAGGGGAGGGGTTCATCAGATTTTTGTCAATACCCCCTCGCCCCCTGCTCGAACCCACCGTCCTGGTGGATTGTCCTTGAGAGGCTTTCTCTGGTCAGGGATAATGGCTAGTGACAGGACAGAGAAAGGCCCTGGCAGCCATGGTAATTGTTACAGAGAAGGGGACTGTCATTGTGGTCGGCCGGGCCACCCCTTCAAGGAGAAAATGGACCCCGGAGAGAAGAGCTTGCTCGTCCACCTCAAAGCTATTGTGCCGGAGCGGCAAGGCCAGGCTGGGGAGAGAAGGCCACAACAGTAGCACATGGGGAGCAGGCTCTAGGGGCAGCAGAACACCTCATTGTTCTGTCAGGGCTGAGGTTCAGTAGTTAGTAGAGCAGGGAGAATGAACTGCCTTGCCTTCAGGGCTCCCTCCGTGCTCTATTCTGTGGACTCTTTGTGCTTTATTGAAACCGCTTTGCTGCTACGCTCATCGTCACAGTGGAGAAACCTGTCCATTCTCATCTGCTCAGAATCGATTTTGATGCAATCACCCTATTGGTGTTGTTTTCCCTCACGTTCAGTTCAACTTATTATTTTTGATTATTATTGCTGCCTTGTTCTGTCAACGGAACGCTACATTCCTTTCCTCTGAATATGTGCTGTCTCACTCCAATTGAGCTGGTTAAACGTAAAATCCAGTGAATGGAGAAACCTCAATAGGTGAAAATAAACAATTGCATTGGTCCAGGAGTACAGCAGGGGAGAGCGGAGGGAGAAAAGCTCCCCTCACGTGGTAAGATTCCCATGGCGACTTACACACCTAGGTCTCTCTCTGTTTAATGGATGATCTCGTAAAGTACTTCAGAAGTAGATTTCTCTTTTCTTTTACACCGTTTTTATTTGAGGGGTGGGGTTGGAAGTGGGTTCACATACTCACTGACACACACACACACACACACACACACACACACACAATTTGTTCCTCACTTGTCCAGCGCTAGCCCTCAGAAAAGCAGTCCATTGTTTGCAAGTGAAAGGCTCTTGTTTCAGCTGTGTAACTAAATCAAGAGCTCTTTCCACACACAGGCTTGCACAGCCTCACTCCTCCAGATTGTGGCCGGGGTATTAACTGTGTTCCCCCATTGTTAGGAGAGCACCCCCACAACCCTAAACCACTTGCCCCCACGCCCAATTTCTCCCGTGGTCCAAGTTTATGCCCCCGCATCTCTAGGTTTCCAATTCAACCCTTTTAGAAAGAGAGCAGTGAAGAAGCTTGGTCAGTGATCCCATTAGAAAATGAGGCAAGTTATGGTTTGAATGTAAAATAAATAAATGAAAATGAGCAAATCCAATCTCCTTTAATTAGATGTGTCAGTCTACTATTTATATAATCATAGAGCCATAGGCTATATCTTTTCTATGTATCAGTAAGCTTATATGAAGGCCTCCCACTGACATTTTTTGTAACGTATTGAATTTGAGTCATTTTTTATTGGTTAAGGCAAACAAGTCCTGGTGCCTTGTTGTAGAAAAGCCTGAGCCCTGTGAGAAGTGCACATGGGATTTACAAGGTTGGGAGGGAGTACCCATGGGTTCCTAACCCTAGGACCTGACCCTCAGGCTGGGTCAGTGGCTTTCACTCTGGCCTGCTGTGAGCAAAACCTTCTGGTGCTTACACAACACACACACACACTCTGCTCTTTATCAAACCCTCCCTCTCGTTCATTTCTCTGTCTTTCCGTGTATCCCTCTTCCCAGTACACCCTCTTTGTATGTCATTGTGGCGGTTCTCTGTCAGCTAAACCCACTTTGCAGTTACGCAGGGACACGAGGAGCCTTTTTTAACAGGGTTTGTCTTTATTCTTGTTTCAATTGGGTACCCCTTTTAAGTTTGGTAAGGCCTTCATACACCATTACTCAATTGCATCTGCTGTTGGTATTGAATGATCTATTAAATGGTCTCTCAGCACCCTTATTATTTTTACTGTTTACTATGAAAAGGCCCCATCTCTTTGTCTTGTTACATTATGTTCACTGTTTTATGTCTAACAATTTGTACCAATTTGAAAGTTGGTACTGTCTTTTTAAGCAAAGTAGAAGTCTAATGATAGCCTTCTGGTAATGATGTTCCTGTGATTTAGTATTAACGGATAGTGATTGTAGTGTTTGAGCTGTTTGAGGAAACTCATTACTTCAGTAAATAATGAGCAAATCAAATAATTAGAAATGCTAATCCCTGCTCCTGAATGATGAACCAACCCATCACTGCCCTTCTTTCCCTCTCCCCCCGCACGCCACGGTACAGTAGGATGTTCTCCAGCATTATGTAATTGCTCAAAGAAGCCTAGTCACTGAGCTATGCATGGTTAGGGCCAGGGGAACTTTAGTTACCAGTGATCCCTCACCCCCACTACCTTTTCATATCCAAATCTAATTTCCTTGCGGACTTGTTTACGACAAAAGCCTAGGCCTGGTGTGGAGCGACCTGGAGAGAAGGGGAGCGGCTCTAATGAGGGTGCCCTCGGGGCAGGGACCCGAGGGCTGGTGACCCTCCCGTGGACCTGGCAGTGTCTGGGGAGGCCTGCATGGACTAACGCAATTGTTTAAATGTCTAATTAGGAAAGCAGCTGGTGTTGGGGAGAGAAGTGAGAAGGTAGAGGTGGATTAGCTGGAGAGAGAAAGGAACAATCGTTCCTTCCTTTACCTTTTCAATGGTTTACTCTTCAATTAGAGATTTTTATGTCATGGCTTGGCAACTGGAATACCAGTACTGGCAGAATGTTTTATCTGAGGGTGTTTTCATTCATTTGCTCTCTGAGGTTACAACAAATTGTATCAATGTAATTGTTTATTCATTCTTAGTGTTCCACTCATGTTGCATTCAGACCAGCAGGGTTCGACACTGCTCGAAAACAGACGCATTTGGACCTGGCAGTGCAACACACATTTTTTAATTGGTTGCAAGGATGACAGCGTTAAAAAAAAAAAAAATAATCATCATTTTTTAAAATGATTTGAACCTGGTCACGTTAGTTGTGGTTCACAATTTGCATTTTTTAATCATGATTTATTCCAACTAATGTGCAATTGACCTAAAATAAAACTTTCTGAAGAGGGGCTGTCGATCATCCCCGTCAGTGGCCCAATTGGGCCATTGAGAAAATTTGTATTTAAAAAAAAAAATCTAGGCTTTTATAATTGATTTAAAAAAACGGATGGATTCCCAAAGCTGTTTTTATGTTGATTAGTTAGCGCACACAGATAGCATATGGATAATCTCTCGGGCAGAGGGGAGCGCGCAGCTCTCAAACAGCTGGTTGTTGCGTGGAATAAAGCAGTAGGAAAGATGTAAGTTATATCTACCAGTAAATGCTAAGGCAAGAATAGGTATTCAAACCAGGTATTTAAAACGTTCAATGTCTTGGTTGAATATTAGCGATGCGGAATACCGTCATCATGGAATAGCCTACCTTGAAAATCAGACATTTCCTCAAGGCTATTTGGTCCTTGAAATGTCATTGGTTATGGTAGCCAATTTAGAACTTCTAGTACTCCAATTTAATTATTATGTTATTTAATTTCGGATAAGTTTCTATGATGGATGTAGTTGCTTTCTCGCAGTTTCTACTGAAGGGTGTTGCGCTATTCTGTTGCGGTAAAACTATGTGCGAGACAACATCGAATGTTGGCTTGAACTTGGTTTCCCATACAAAGGGACACTATTTGGTTGCTTTCTCGATTTTAAAACATAATACAGTAACCCCTCAATAACTCTTCATCTCAAATGGCAAGACTGACGAGCTACCACATGGACAATTCATTAGTGTTTGTTTTGGGAGCATGCTGTCTATTTAGTCAGACATTGCACACATTCTGACAAGAGTATTTTAGAATGTAAACCTATTGTGACTGTCAATGCATAATACGTACCATTGGGTAGGCCTATTGCAAAATGCATTATTCTTAGTGGTGATGCATACATTTAATACGTACCATTGGGTAGGCCTATTGCAAAATGCATTATTCTTAGTGGTGATGCATATATTTAATACGTACCATTGGGTAGGCCTATTGCAAAATGCATTATTCTTAGTGGTGATGCATACATTTAATACGTACCATTGGGTAGGCCTATTGCAAAATGCATTATTCTTAGTGGTGATGCATACATTTAATACGTACCATTGGGTAGGCCTATTGCAAAATGCATTATTCTTAGTGGTGATGCATACATTTAATTGGGTAGGTGCAAAATGCCATTGGGTAGGCCTATTGCAAAATGCATTATTCTTAGTGGTGATGCATACATTTAATACGTACCATTGGGTAGGCCTATTGCAAAATGCATTATTCTTAGTGGTGATGCATACATTTAATACGTACCATTGGGTAGGCCTATTGCAAAATGCATTATTCTTAGTGGTGATGCATACATTTAATACGTACCATTGGGTAGGCCTATTGCAAAATGCATTATTCTTAGTGGTGATGCATACATTTTGGGGGAAGTTTTCTTTTGATAGGTAATTACAACAATTAAATATAAAATGTAGGTCCATAAATGACAGTTTGAGTGCTTGAATAAGTCCCTGAATTTGACTTGCCAATGTCTGTATGAACCCTGTGGAGTCAACTTGCTCAGCCCACAAATTAATGACATTTTGTACACATCATTCGCGTTCCTGTTAGATCTTAATGCGGGCCAGTATTATTTTCATTCGGGACAGTAGCTTTTAGTTGGTACTGGCCCAGCGTGACACTGGCAAATGTACCTGAAGGTCGAGCCTTGCGATGCGCGTGGGGCCTTTGTGTAGCCGTCTTCGGGTAGATGACAATTAAAATGAAACCCTACTGAACAAAAATATATGCGCAACAACATCAAAGATTTTTGAGGGAATACAAATATGCATCTATTGGTCAAAGATACATTTAACAAATTGTCACGGTATCCCTGTGCATTCAAATTGCCATCGATAAAATACAATTGTGTTCGTTTTCCATAGCTTATGCTTGCCCATACCATAACCCCACCACCACCATGGGGTACACTGTTTACAATGTTGACATTAGCAAACCGCTAGCCCACATGACGCCATACATTTAGTCTGCGGTTGTGAGGCCGTTCGGACATACTGACAAATTTTCTAAAACAATGTTGGAGGTGGCTTATGGTAGACATGAACATTCAATTTTCTTCCATCAGCATGCCAATTGCATGCTCCCTCAACTTGAGACATCTGTGGCATTGTGTTGTGTGACTACTGCACATTTTAGTGGCCAATAATTGTCCCTAGCAGAAGGTGTACCGATCATGCTTTTTAATCAGCTTCTTGATATGCCACACCTGTCAAGGGGATGGATTACCTGGGCAAATAAGAAATGCTCACAAACAGTGATGTAAACAAATTTATGCATAGAAGGAGAGAAATACGTTTTTTGTGCATATGGAACTGGGATCCTTTATTTCTGGGATCTTTTATTTAATCTCATGAAACATGGGACCAACACTAACATGTTGCGTTTATTTTTATTCAGTGTACAAAGTAGCCTATGCCTACTTGGCAGAATCATGACTATTTGCATCAATCCAGTGGCCATTGTTTTGAAAACTCCATCAGAAGTGCGCTACAGAAACACCACTAGCCAAACAACTGTCTGGCTGGTGCACAAAAAAAATCGGGGATGCAAACTAGTCACCTTCTGGCAAAATTTGCCATTTTGAATAAAAAATCGGTGACCTACGTGATTCGTGTAGATCCGAAAAGAGAAGTTTGGGCTGGGTGCTTTGGATCGCTACTGGCTGTAAGCGAACGAGTGATGCGCGTTTGGAGCAATACTGGCTGTATCTAAGGCTCAGCCAATCGTCCACATAGCAAACAGAATGCAGCGCAGCAAGCAGCTGAAGGAAGAAGAGACAATGTGCTAGTTACAGCATCAGCGTGCCGCTCTGGAAAGGCAGCTTGCCAGTCAGAGCAGTGTGTCCCCTGAACCGTAAGAAAGAGGTAACGTTAGGTGAGAAGCCTGACCACGGAGACAGGGGTGAGAAGGTGATGAAGCGTACTTCATGAGCTGTAACCTAAACCGGCATTTGGAAAGTTGGAGGTGAGGGAGAAAGTGTGGTGGAACATTGTGAAGTATCTTGCTAGATGGATCGAATTCTTAGCTAGCCAGAGCAATGTTGAGCAACATTAGTCAACTTAAACTTAATTATTTGATCAGTTATGGTGTGAAAATTAGCTGGCTAATAACGTCAGACAGCTCCAACATCAATGAGCTAACGTTAGTAACCTAACCATTCGCTATAGTATTAACTGGCATACGAATCCTTGCCTTTCCTAAAGTTAACGCGTTAGTTGCTTACTGGACCCTGGTAATTTGTGTGAAATGTTAAGTTAGTTCGTTAACTAGAGTACCATATGTGAACTAATGTTTTCACAGTATGTGGTTAATTTTCAGAATGAGAGAATTAGGTGAAAATGAGGCGTTGCTTGTTAAACAAGTGGATTCGGGGATCAAGTGTAGCTGGGCCTGGCTTAAACTGGATGCCACTATAGAGGTGAAAGGAACACCACACACTTTCCCTCTTTCTCAATACAGTGGTGGGAAAGTGGTATGCCAGGTATACTCTGCCTGAAAGAGATCAATTATGCCAACAAAGGGTATCATGCTTTGCTGGCACATTGTAGAATAGATGTCCACAGGCAGAAGTGTACGATGTAATGTGCAGTGTAGGCAAAATATATTGTTTTTGTTGTTGAATTTGAGAGTAACACAGGAGTGGGGGGGGTTATTACATTTTATTTTACTCGGCGAACGTTATTTTTGCACGCGTAGTATTGTTCTTTTGATCGACGTCTACTATAGTGACCACTATAATAGAGCAAAAATAGAATGCCTGTGTCATTCTATTTCTACTTCAAGATGTTTTTTTTCCCACAAGTGCAATATTTAGGTGTGGGGGGGGGGGGGTCACAAGAGTTCTATTATAAAGGCGTTCATGGCTAACTGCAATATCAGTGTATTTTTTTTCTCAAGACTTGTCATTTGCAGTAAAATCTAGGCAACAAATAACATTGGATTGCTTTCTTTACATTTTTTTTTAGCTGTGAGGTAGGTTCACATTAACCACTTATTTTACATACAGACTGATCATGTAGATCATGTTCTTTGTTGTTTAATTAGTTCACCTGCATTTCCCCCTGGCAGGGATTTGTTTGCATGTTTCAGTGTAAAAAAAGAAGAAGAAGAATGTGTCATCTTTTTGGGCCCTCAGCATTTTGCATCCCTGAAATATACATTTCTCATTTTTCCAGGCCTAGGAAATAGTCCCCTGATGTTGCTTAAGCATTGTTGTGGACTTGGAACATCAAATTTGGTTGTTGTTATATATATATATTTTTTTTTAAATGAAGGAAGGAAAGTTTGATATGATTTTGACAGCGAAAACATAACTGCGGGAAATCAGTCCTACTCACTGCTTTTTATTTTGTGGTATTGTTTTGGTATCAAGTATCATTTTTCAAATTCTACCCTCTAGAACAGTGGTTCCCAAACTTTTTATAGCCCCGTACCCCTTTAAACATTCAACCTCCAGCTGCGCACCCCCTCTAGCACCAGGATGGGCGCACTCTCAAATTTAGATTTTTTTCCACACACACTATACGATACATTTATTACTCATAAGAATGAGTGTGAGTTTATCACAACCCGGCTTGTGGGAAGTGACAAAGAGCTCTAATATGATCAAGGCACAAATAATAATAAATAATTTTGCTCTTTATTTAACCATGTTACATATAAAACCTTGTTTGTTAATTGAAAATTGTGAATAACTGACCACAGGTTAATGAGAAGGGTGTGCTTGAAAGGATGCACATAACTCTGCAATGTTGGGTTGGAGAGAGAGTGTCTTAAATCATTTCCCACACACAGTCTGTGCCTGTATTTAGTTTTCATGCTAGTGAGGCCCGAGAATCTACTCTCACATAGGTACATGGTTGCAAAGGGCATCAGTGTCTTAACAGCACGATTTGCAGGATACTTTGAGCACAGCCCAATCCAGAAATCTGGTGGTGGCTTCTGATTTAAATTACATTTTCACAGAACCACTTGTTGCAATTTCAATGAGGCTCTCTTGTTCAGATATCGGTAAGTGGACTGGAGGCAGGGCATGAAAGTGATAATGAATCCAGTTGTTTGTGTCATCCGTTTTGGGCAAGTACCTGCGTAATTGCGCACCCAACTCACTCCGGTGCTTCGCTATGTCACATTTGACGTTGTCCGTAAGCTTGTTCATTTGCACACAAATCATACAATGATGTAAAGACCTGTGTTGTCCTTGTTAATGCAGACCGAGAAGAGCTCCAACTTCTTAATCATAGCCTCAATTTTGTCCTGCACATTGAATATAGTTACGAAGAGCCCCTATATTCAGATTATTCAGGCAAGAAAAAACAGCTCCCAGATAGGCCAGTCATGTGAGAAACTCGTCATCATGCAAGCGGTCAGACAAGTGAAAATTATGGTCAGTAAAGGACTTTAAGCTCGTCTCTCAATAATAAAAAAAACGTGTCAATACTTTGCCCCTTGATAACCAGCGCACTTCTGTATGTTATGTTGTGAAAGCGTTACATGGTCGCTGCCCATATCATTGTATAGTGCAGAAAATACACGATAGTTCAGGGTCCTTGCTTTAACAAAGTTAACCATTTTCACTGTGGTGTCCAAAATGTCTTTTCAAGCTGTCAGGCATTCCCTTGACAGCAAGAGCCTCTCGGTGGATGCTGCAATGTACCCAAGTGGCGTTGGGAGCAGCTGCTTGTCCATGCGTTACCACTCCACTATGTCTCCCTGTCATGGCTTTTGTGCCCTCAGTTCAGATACCAACACATCTTGACCACCAAAGTCCATTTGATGTCACAAAGCTGCCCAGTACTTTAAAAATATCCTCTCCTGTTCTCCTGGTTTGCAGAAAAGGATATCTTCCTTATTAATTGATTCCCCCCCATAAACGTAACGGACATATACCAGAATCTGTGCCAGGCCCGCCACGTCTGTTGACTCATCCAGCTGTAATGCATAGAATTCTTTGGCTTGTATGCGAAGCAGTAATTGTTTCAAAACATCTTCTGCCATGTCACTGAGGTGTCATGAAACGGTGTTGTTTGATGAAGTCATTGTCTGTATAGTTTTTTTTTGCCTTTTCCCCCAGCATTGTCCCAGCCATATCCGTGGCAGCAGGAAGAATTAAGTCATCCACAATAGTATGGGGCTTGCCTGTCCTAGCCACTCGGTAGCTCACCATATAAGACGCTTATAGCCCTTTCTTATTAATGGTATCTGTTGCTTTTATACATGTCTTACTACTTGAAAGTCGTCTTAATTCTCGCAATAAAAACTCCTGTGGCGTATTTTTCAAATTGGCATGTTTTGTTTCTAAATGTCTGTACAAGAGTGAAGGTTTCATTGAGTTGTGAGATAGTACTTGTGCGCATATACATTTACATATTTACATTTAAGTCATTTAGCAGACGCTCTTATCCAGAGCGACTTACAAATTGGTGCATTCACCTTATGACATCCAGTGGAACAGCCACTTTACAATAGTGCATCTAAATATTTTAAGGGGGGGGGGGGTGAGAAGGATTACTTTATCCTATCCTAAGTATTCCTTAAAGAGGTGGGGTTTCAGGTGTCTCCGGAAGGTGGTGATTGACTCCGCTGTCCTGGCGTCGTGAGGGAGTTTGTTCCACCATTGGGGAGCCAGAGCAGCGAACAGTTTTGACTGGGCTGAGCGGGAACTGTACTTCCTCAGTGGTAGGGAGACGAGCAGGCCAGAGGTGGATGAACGCAGTGCCCTTATTTGGGTGTAGGGCCTGATCAGAGCCTGGAGGTACTGAGGTGCCGTTCCCCTCACAGCTCCGTAGGCAAGCACCATGGTCTTGTAGCGGATGCGAGCTTCAACTGGAAGCCAGTGGAGAGAGCGGAGGAGCGGGGTGACGTGAGAGAACTTGGGAAGGTTGAACACTAGACGGGCTGCGGCGTTCTGGATGAGTTGTAGGGGTTTAATGGCACAGGCAGGGAGCCCAGCCAACAGCGAGTTGCAGTAATCCAGACGGGAGATGACAAGTGCCTGGATTAGGACCTGCGCCGCTTCCTGTGTGAGGCAAGGTCGTACTCTGCGGATGTTGTAGAGCATGAACCTACAGGAACGGGCCACCGCCTTGATGTTAGTTGAGAACGACAGGGTGTTGTCCAGGATCACGCCAAGGTTCTTAGCGCTCTGGGAGGAGCACACAATGGAGTTGTCAACCGTGATGGCGAGATCATGGAACGGGCAGTCCTTCCCCGGGAGGAAGAGCAGCTCCGTCTTGCCGAAGTTCAGCTTGAGATGGTGATCCGTCATCCACACTGATATGTCTGCTAGACATGCAGAGATGCGATTCGCCACCTGGTCATCAGAAGGGGGAAAGGAGAAGATTAATTGTGTGTCGTCTGCATAGCAATGATAGGAGAGACCATGTGAGGTTATGACAGAGCCAAGTGACTTGGTGTATAGCGAGAATAGGAGAGGGCCTAGAACAGAGCCCTGGGGGACACCAGTGGTGAGAGCGCGTGGTGAGGAGACAGATTCTCGCCACGCCACCTGGTAGGAGCGACCTTTCAGGTAGGACGCAATCCAAGCGTGGGCCACGCCAGAGATGCCCAACTCGGAGAGTAATGTGGCCGAGGAAAGGCACTACCAATATAAGTGAACCCCAAATCAATGTAGTTCTCATCATATTTGCGCCTCTTCGATGGTCCAACGTCCCTGTCTGTTCAGTGCTTTCCCGGGTAAGGGGGCAGTATCAGTATCTGCATCAGATTCACAACTGTCAGTGTCCATGCTAGCTGGGCAAACAACAAATGTAGAATTACTGATGCTAGCATTGGATGTGCTCGTAGAAGCAGAACAACTTGTGTCGTTGACAGGTGCAGGTGTAGTATCGCTGGTAGTAGCGGTACTACCATTAGAGATGGTATGTGTCTCTATGGACGCGGGACATTTTTTAACCATTTACCCATTTTCGAGCAAATGGAATGAGCAGCGGCTACCTATGGCTACATACAGACCGTTTGTGGAATTCCCGCGAGTGAGTAACGGTTAACTTCTTATGTGGAACCCCTCGACAACATTCCGCTGAAAAGGCAGCGTGCAAATTTTTTTCCGAAATATGTAACTTTCACACATTAACAAGTCCAATACAGCAAATGAAAGAAACTTTTTGTTAATCAACCCATTGTGTCCGATTTCAAAAAAGGCTTTGCAGCGAAAGGACAACACATGATTATGTTAGGTAATAGCCAAGTCAAAAAAACACACAGCCATTTTTGCAGCCAAAGATAGGAGTCACAAAAAGCAGAAATATAGATCAAATTAATCACTAACCTTTGATCTTCATCAGATGACACTCATAGGACATCATGTTACACAATACATGTATGTTTTGTTCGATAATGTGCATATTTAAATCCAAAAATCTCATTTTACATTGGCCCGTTACGTGCAGTAACGTTTTGATTCCAAAACATCCGGTGATTTTGCAGAAATACTTATAATAAACATTGATAAAAGATAAGTGTTATTCACAGAATTAAAGAGACTTCTCCTTAATGCAACCGCTGTGTCAGATTTATTTTTTAACTTTACGGAAAAAGCATAATCTGAGAACAGTGCTCAGAGTCCAATCCAGCCAAAGAAATATCTGCCATGTTGGAGTAAACAAAGTTAGAAATAACACCATAAATATTCACTTACCTTTGATGATCTTCATCAGAAGGCACTCCCAGGAATCCCAGTTCGCCAATAAATGACTGATTTGTTCCATAAAGTCCATCATTTATGTCCAAATAGCCACTTGTTGTTAGCGTGTTCAGCCCAGTAATCCATCTTCTTGAGGCGCGAGCACTACGTCCAGACAAATTCAATTTCCATTACAGGTTGTAGAAACAAGTCAAACAATGTATGGAATCAAACTTTAGGATGTTTTTAACAAATCATCAATAAGGTTCCAACTGGAGAATTCCATTGTCTGAAGAAAAGCAATGGAACGAGAGCGAACTCTGTCGGGACCGCACGTCACGAGTCTGAGACACTCTGCCAGACCCATGACTCATTTAGCTCCCATTCCCCCCTCCTTTATAGCGGAAGCCTGAAACGAGTTTCTAAAGACGGTTGACATCAAGTGGAAGCCGAAGGAAGTGCATCTAGACCCCATAGACACTGTGTATTCGGTAGGCCACGCTTTGAAAAACTACACACCTCAGATTTCCCAATTCCTGGTTGGATTTTTCTCAGGTTTTCGCCTGCCATATGAGTTCTGTTATACTCACAGACATAATTCAAACAGTTTTAGAAACTTCAGAGTGTTTTCTATCCAATACTAATAATAATATGCATATATTAGCATCTGGGACAGAGTAGGAGGCAGTTCACTCTGGGCACCCTATTCATCCAAAAGTGAAAATGCTGCCCCCTATCCCAAAAAGGTTAATGTGATTGGATGTTAATTATTTGACTAGGCTACCTGTATTTGACATTTTGTTATTTCGCTGAACACTAGATGGTTTAATTTTATTTTTGGCAGTGAAACGAGGCTACTCAGGCATTAAAAAAAAAAACTCACCCAAATATGTATAGCCCCGTTGGACGGGTTTGAAAATGTGAAGATTTTTTTTTTTTCAGAAACAATATTTATTTTAAATGAAAATCACGTTTTTATTTGGCTTATCCCTTGGGGTAAAAAAAAACAATCTGCAATAAATACATTTTTCACTTTATTTTGAGTCTCTTTGCTGTTACGTTTAAAAAAAATCCAAATCAATGTACAAACACAAGGGCATGCTGATTTAAAAGATGGTTAGTCATTATTAGCATGGTTCTTTATGGAATGCAGGTCTGCACTCTAACTTCCGCGACGCATATAAGGCCCTGCCCCGCCCCCCTTTCGGAAAAGCTGACCACGACTCCATTTGGTTGATCCCTGCCTACAGGCAGAAACTAAAACAAGAGGCTCCCACGCTGAGGTCTGTCCAACGCTGGTCCGACCAAACGGACTCCACACTCAAAGACTGCTTCCATCACGTGGACTGGGACATGTTTCGTATTGCGTCAGATAAAAATATTGACGAATACGCTGATTCGGTGTGCGAGTTCATTAGAACGTGCGTTGAAGATGTCGTTCCCATAGCAACGATAAAAACATTCCCTAACCAGAAACCGTGGATTGATGGCAGCATTCGCGTGAAACTGAAAGCGCGAACCACTGCTTTTAATCAGGGCAAGGTGTCTGGCAACATGACCGAATACAAACAGTGCAGCTATTCCCTCCGCAAGGCTATTAAACAAGCTAAGCGTCAGTACAGAGACAAAGTAGAATCTCAATTCAACGGCTCAGACACAAGAGGCATGTGGCAGGGTCTACAGTCAATCACGGACTACAAGAAGAAACCCAGCCCAGTCACGGACCAGGATGTCTTGCTCCCAGGCAGACTAAATAACTTTTTTGCCCGCTTTGAGGACAATACAGTGCCACTGACATGGCCTGCAACGAAAACATGCGGTCTCTCCTTCACTGCAGCCGAGGTAAGACATTTAAAGGTGTTAACCCTCGCAAGGCTGCAGGCCCAGACGGCATCCCCAGCCGCGCCGTCAGAGCATGCGCAGACCAGCTGGCCGGTGTGTTTACGGACATATTCAATCAATCCCTATACCAGTCTGCTGTTCCCACATGCTTCAAGAGGGCCACCATTGTTCCTGTTCCCAAGAAAGCTAAGGTAACTGAGCTAAACGACTACCGCCCCGTAGCACTCACTTCCGTCATCATGAAGTGCTTTGAGAGACTAGTCAAGGACCATATCACCTCCACCCTACCTGACACCCTAGACCCACTCCAATTTGCTTACCGCCCAAATAGGTCCACAGACGATGCAATCTCAACCACACTGCACACTGCCCTAACCCACCTGGACAAGAGGAATACCTATGTGAGAATGCTGTTCATCGACTACAGCTCGGTATTCAACACCATAGTACCCTCCAAGCTTGTCATCAAGCTCGAGACCCTGGGTCTCGACCCCGCCCTGTGCAACTGGGTACTGGACTTCCTGACGGGCCCCCCAGGTGGTGAGGGTAGGCAACAACATCTCCTCCCCGCTGATCCTCAACACGGGGGCCCCACAAGGGTGCGTTCTGAGCCCTCATAACACGATTGCAGTGTTTTACATTTTCCAAAATATTTCAGTACTCTATAAAAATATGAATATAATGAGATTGCGTATGGGTGACTAATAAGTACACCTTTCATGGCTTTAGTTTTATAGAACATGGCAGCACATATTGCCTCAGCCTTTAGCCACCAGACTGTCCCACACTACTTGAAATTAGCACCATTCCTGGGGCTGATAAGTGTTGTTTGAGGTTGTTCTGTGGACCTACCCACATCGGGAGTGTTATAGGTCAGTGGGTCAGAGGCTAGGCCCCCTAACACCCGAGGGACACAGAGCACAGGTTAGGGGGAGTGCCATCAGAAAACTGGTGCCAAATGTTTTCTCCCAGATTTAGAGATCCACTCCCCTGATAAGAGATGGGGCCTTTTGGGGGAGTGCTCAAGCTGGTTTGTGGCAGGTTTAAGTATGCGCCTATTTGTAAGTCGCTCTGGATAAGAGCGTCTGCTAAATGACTTAAATGTAAATGTAAATGTATTTTTAGGCCGGAGGTGTAGCCTAGCTGGGCACGGCATTTGTCTTTGTTGTTTTCCAAGATGGATGTGTGACTGGAGTGGTGTTGGAGGGAGGCGTGTTTGGGTGGGGGGGGGGGGGGGCTGAGGTATGCTGGCGTTTTGATTGAGGTAATTGTGGCCTAACATGACCCAGGCTTTCCTACGAATCATAATGTGCTGCCCATCATGGGACTGACACCCACGTGAGGGGCCGAGGCTGCTTGGGGTCAAGTGTTCTCTCATTATAACAATGTTGATTTAGTGAGGCCACAACGCAACAGACCTCTTCCGATGGGGTATTGGGAGCGTTGGGGTGGCGATGGGAAGGACATGAGGCACTGGACAGAGAATGGGGCCTACTCTTCATCGGTAGGGTAATCAGCTGACAGCTTGCAAATCATGCACCTCTCACATCAGCCTGCCCCATTGTTACATTTGCACCCTGTCCCTACCTTTTTGATTTATTTGAAATATGTACAGTGGGGCAAAAAGGTATTTAGTCAGCAACCAATTGTGCAAGTTCTCCCACTTAAAAAGATGAGAGGCCTGTATTTTTCATCATAGGTACACTTCAACTATGACAGACAAAATGAGAAAAAATTCCAGAAAATCACATTGTAGGATTTTTAATGAATTTATTTGCAAATTATGGTGGAAAATACGTATTTGGTCAATAACAGAAGTTTCTCAATACTTTGTTATATACCCTCTGTTGGCAATGACAGAGGTCAAATGTTTTCTGTAAGTCTTCACAAGGTTTTCACACACTGTTGCTTGTATTTTGGCCCATTCCTCCATGCAGATCTATTCTAGAACAATGATGTTTTGGGGTTGTTGTTGGGCAACACGGACTTTCCACTCCCTCCAAAGATTTTCTATGGGGTTGAGATCTGGAGACTGGCTAGGCCACTCCAGGACCTTGAAATGCTTCTTACGAAGCCACTCCTTCGTTGCCCGGGCGGTGTGTTTGGGATCATT
The DNA here is from genome assembly GCF_021184085.1 of Oncorhynchus gorbuscha. Lineage (NCBI taxonomy): Eukaryota > Metazoa > Chordata > Actinopteri > Salmoniformes > Salmonidae > Oncorhynchus > Oncorhynchus gorbuscha. The sequence goes on along the minus strand of NC_060175.1, from coordinate 30,246,994 downwards.
GTCATGCTGAAAGACCCAGCCACGTTTCATCTTCAATGCCCTTGCTGATGGAAGGAGGTTTTCACTCAAAATCTCACGACACATGGCCCCATTCATTCTTTCCTTCACATGGATCAGGCGTCCTGGTCCCTTTGCAGAAAAACAGCTCCAAAGCATGACGTTTCCACCCCCATGCTTCACAGTAGGTATGGTGTTCTTTGGATGCAACTCAGCATTCTTTGTCCTCCAAACACGACGAGTTGAGGACAGAGGAGCCTCTTTTAAATAAGTTGTTACAGGTCTGTGAGAGCCAGAAATCTGTAGGTGACCAAATACTTATTTTCCACCATAATTTGCAATTAAATTCATTAAAAATCCTACAAATCCTATTTTTTTCTCTCATTTTGTCTGTCACAGTTGAAGTGTACCCATGATGAAAATTACAGGCCTCATCTTTTTAAGTGGGAGAACTTGCACAATTGGTGGCTGACTAAATACTTTTTTGCCCCACTGTATACGTTTAATATATAAGGTAGGTGGTTTCACAACTGTTTTCCATAATGTGTTATGTTTTGTAGTATTGTTTTTATGTGTGCTGGTCTGTTTTTCAGTGACACTCCCTCCCGAACAGAATATCATTGAGCTTTCACCTTTGGTCTTTGGGGTAGGATTTGTTCTCTGTACTGTCAAGATTAGCTTTGACAATCTGCAGTTGTGCTTTCAGGTCAAGTGAGAACTGTTCTTTGCTATGGAGCTTGTAGAGAGGCCCTGCAAGTTTTAGGGATGGGGGTGGAAAGGGCTGAGCACATTTTCACGTTTGTATGTCTTTGTTTTTTATAGCTCCTCCCCCTGAATGATTTGTGGGTAATGCTGTATCATTCCTATTTTCTCTGCCAAGTCCATCTTACATAGGATATGTAAGTGCCATATTTTTTTGGTAAACTTTCAGCTGTTAGTGCTTCTCACAATTGTAGGTTAATTAGACTGAACTAAATTGAATAGTTTTAGTTTTTCTTTAGATATCCATGAAATTTATATTAGATTTACAGATACTGTATATTATACAGCCGTATCAACAGTGAGCTCCAGATGTTTTGGGACAGTGACAATTGTTTGCTACTTTTTTTGGCCCTTTTAAATTATAAATGACGGAGGTTAAAGTGCAGACTGTCAAATTTTATTTGATGGTAATTAAAGGACTTTTTGTAAATCGTCCCCCCATTTTAGGGGACCAAATTATTGGGACAAATTCACTTGTATTGAAGTAGTAAAACGTTGTAAATAAGAATAGAATGTTTCTAAACGCCTACATTAATGTGGATGGTACCATGATTATGAGTAATCCTGAATGAATTGTGAATAATGATGCGTGAGAAAGGTACACTCACAAATCATACCCCAAAATGCTAACCTCCACTGTTATTGTAATGGTGAGAAGTTAGCATGTCTTGGGGGTATGATGTGTATTTCTGTAACTTTCTCACTCAATCATTATTCAGAATGGTCTGTAATCATGGTAAAATCAATTTCCATCCAAAGTGCTGGAGTACAGTGCAAAAACAAAACGATTGTCACTGTCTCAACACCGAGCTTCCGTTGATTAAAGGACAACAATATTGTTTTTATACAGAAGATTAGAACATTTCCTTCTAAAGATAGCTATGTTCTATGCGTCTTTTCCATTTCTGGTTAACTTGTTCAAAGCATACCTAATTACCTAGGACTATTTAGTTCTCACAGTTATCCTCATACTCCTGAATGTGGCTAGTTAAGTCATACAAACCATATCTACCCTTATTTAGAAGCAACTATATTTGGCTAATTCTGACATCATATACACGTTTCAATCTCTCTTCTTTGAACTTAAAATCATTAGTGAGCATAAAATCACAAGTTTGAACTTGAGACTAATTTTTTAAATATTTTTTTATAAACCTCCTGCTTTGGGCTAGAAGTGACCATGTGTAGTTCATGTGCATAATCTATGAGCACAATTACTGTCATGCCTCAATTAGCCACAAAATCCCTGGTCTGAAAGCAAATGTTTTTCTAGAAGCTGTCCCAATACAGTTTTCCCGGGTGTGCCAGCCCCCTAGCAATTCAAGTTCTAGCCAATGAGCTTCAGCCCCTTGCCATTTGAGTGACAGCTAGCAAGATGCACGCACACAGCAGAGCAAGGGCAATGATGTGGTGCATGTATCTGCACTTACATTGCCTTCAGAAGGTATTCATACCCCTTGGCTTATTCTACATTTTGTTGTTACAGGCCTGAATTCAAAATGGATTACATATTGATTTTCTCTCCCATCCAAACACAATACCCAGGGTTCACACAAGGTGCTTAAAGTACTTGAATTTGGCACTCTGAAATTCAAGTTCTGGAATAGCTTAAAATCAGACATTTGCTAAAGTTGGTACTTGAAAAGTACTTTAATTAAAATAAGGGCAACAGAAAATTAGGAAATTATTTATTAGAACAATTTATTGGTCTTAAAATTAATTTCCAGGCAGACTACATTTACATTTAAGTCTACTGAGTTTTATTTCCTCTGGTTGCCAGACGAGCTCGCTCATTCTACCCACATGGGCACTCAGCCAGGCAGCTACAGAACTGACTGATTAGGCGCCACCAAACGTCACATCGATGGCTAAAATGCAGGGGAAATGTAGATTTAATCCTGCCTGGCAGGATATTTATGTTTATGAATGGGTTTTGCCAGACCCAAACAGGGATGTAGTGGAAGATAAATGCCGCTTACTCACCTTTTCGTATTTAGTTAATTATCGTTTACCCACTTATTGCGTTCCCAGTGTTGATCAACACTCAGAAGGCTTCTTGAGTTTTAATTGCGTCTACCTCAGGGAACGAGTGGAATCATGAGTGATTTAATGTATGCTCAATGTTCGCCCGCTCCCCAGGATTTGCCTTGGTAGCAGCACATTCATTCACCACTCTGTCCAACGGGAAAATCCGCCCACGACATGGGCCGAGAGGTGAAACAAACTACCTCAGCCCAGACCTACACCGCTGACAGTGAGAATATTGTAAACATCCCTTGACCCCTGCCGTGTTAACAGACCCCCCCCCCCAAAAAAAAAAACCTCTTGACTTTCAGAGAATCAGTGTACAACTGGTAAATAGTCGCTGATATTTCAGGTGTCTAGCTAGTTGGTAGCCCAAGGGCTCTGGCTATCAGCCAGGTAGCTAGCTTCATCCTTAGCCAGCTAGTTATAGCTAGCATTGAAATGAGCCTGACCTAAGCAGGAGCAGTTGACTGAAATTAAGCTAGCTATAATCAAAATATGGGCATAATAAAATACCTTTTCTTTACAGAGAGTAGTGAGCCAGTGGTGAGTCAGGCTGCAATGAAGGAAGCAAAGGAGATAGACAGAGAGAGGAAGCAAGCAGGGAGAGAGGTTAGTAGTACAGTGGTTCCCAAACTTGGGGTCCGGGACCCATGTTGGGTTGCCTAAAATGTAAATAGAGTCCCCTGAGAGAATCTTTAATCGTATCAAACACATAAACAAGTTATTAATCTTCAAATGGGTATAGAAGGTGCTTTTACACTGTCAGAATTCACTTTCATGTTATTATGTGGGGCCTAACATTTTGTGAAATATAAAGTCAATTTAAATATCAAGTACACCGAACAAAAATTAACATTTTACTGAGTTACAGTTCATATAAGGAAATAAGTCAACATCATCAGTACTGACTTACCACTCATGTATGTAGCAAATAAGTAGTGAAACACATATTATTGAGTAGAACTTGTCAGGTAGTGATAAATAGTAAGTTAGGATTTTTCATGCGGATGTGGCGGTATACTGCCTTCTGGTGGCGACTAGAAAGAATTGCGTAATAGGAACTATTACAAATGGATGGTCCTTGAAAGTAAATATTAGTGCTTTAAAAAGTACTTAAGTCCTTGAATTTGACTTGCCACGATCTGTACGAACCCTGAATATCCCATAATGACGATGTGAAAACAGGTTGCACATTTTTTTAAATGAAATACATACATCTAATTTACATAAGTATTCACACCCCTTTGCTATGACACTCCAAATTGAGCTAAAGTGCATCCAATTTCCTTTGATCATCCTTGAGATGTCACTACAACTTGATTGGAGTCCACTGGTGGCCAATTCAATTGTTTGGTCATGATTTAGAAAATTAACACACCTGTCTATTTAAGGCCCCACAGTTGAGTGCATGTCAGAGCAAAAACCAAGGTATGAGGTTGAAGGAATTGTCCAATGAGCTTTGAGCGGGATTATGTCGAGGCACAGATCTGGGTAAGGGTAGCAAAACATTTCTGCAGCATTGAAGGTCCTCGAGAACACAGTGGCCTTCATCATTCTTAAATGGAAGAAGTATGGAATCACCAAGATTGTTGCTAGAGCTGGCCTCCCAGCAAAACTGAGCAATCGGAGGAGAAGGGCCTTGGTCAGTGAGGTGACCAAGAACCTGATGGTCACGCTGCAGAGTTCCTCTGTGGAGATGGGTGCCAGATGAAAGCCACTCTTCAGTAAAAGGCACGACAGCCCGCATGGAGGACTCTCAGACCATGAGAATCAATATTCTCTGGTCTAATGAAACCAAGATTGAACTCTTTGGCCTGAATGCCAAGCGTCACGTCTGGAGGAAACCTGGCAGGGACGTTGAAGACTAGTCAGGATCAAGAAAAATATGAACGGAACAAAGTACAGAGAGATCCTTGATGAAAACCTGCTCCAGGGTGCTCAAGACCTCAGGTTCACCTTCCAACAGGACAACGACCATAAGCGCACAGCCTAGACAACGCAGGAGTGTTTTTGGGACAAGTCTCAATGATCTTGAGTGGCCCAGCCAGAGCCCGGACTTGAACGCGATCTAACATCTCTGGAGAGACCCGAAAATAGCTGTGCAGCGACGCTCCCCATCCAACTTGCCAGAGCTTGAGAGGATCTGCAGAGAAGAATGGAAGAAACTCCCCATATACAGGTGTGCCGAAGTTGTAGAGTCATTCCCAAAAACACTCAAGGCTGTAATCACTACAAAAGGTGCTTCAACGAAGTACTGAGTAAAGGGTTTGAAAACGTATGTATGTAAATTCAGTTTATTTTTATGCGTTTGCAAAAAATTCTAAACCTGTTTTTGCTTTGTCAGTATGGGTATTGTGTGTAGATTGGGGGGGTGGGGGGAATTTAATCAATTTTCTAACAAAGCTGTAATGTAATGCAATGTGGAAAAATTCAAGGGGTCTGAATACTTTCCGAATGCACTGTAGCTAGCAGTATTTTTGGAACATCAAATGGCGTTATCGAATCAATACATATGCGGTGAACAAATATCAACGCAACATGCAACAATTTCAAAGATTTCATGGTTCATATAAGGAAATCAGTCAATTGAAATAAATTCATTCAGCCCTAATCTATGCATTTCACATGACTGGGAATACAGATATGCATGTGTTGGTCATAGATACATACGTTAAGGTAAGGGCGTGGATCTGAAAACCAGTCTGTATCTGGTGACCACCATTTGCATTATGCAGCGGGATCCTTCAGAGTTGATTAGGCTTTTGATTGTGGAATGTTGTACTACTCCTCTTGCTGGATATAGGCGGGAACTGGAACATGCTGTCGTACACATCAACCCAGAGCATCCCAAACATGGTCAATAGGTGACATGTCTAGTGGGTATGCAGGCCATGCAAGTACTAGGACCTTTTCATTGTGTACAGATCCTTGCGACATGGGACCGTGCGTTACCATGCTGAAACATGAGGTGAGGGCGGCGGATTAATGGCACGACAATGAGCCTCAGAATCTCATCACGTTATCTCTGTGCATTCAAATTGCCATCGATAAAATGCAATTGTGTTCGCTGTCCATAGCTTATGCCTGCCCATACCATAACCCCATGGGGCACTCTGCTCACAACGTTGACATCAGCAAACCACTCGCCCACACAACGCCATACCGCTGTCTGCCATCTGCCCAGTACAGTTGAAACGGGATCATCCTTGAAGAGCACACTACTCCAGCATGCCTGTGGCCATCGAAGGTGAGCATTTGGTTGTGCAAACCCAGTTTCATCAACTGTCCAGGTGGCTGGTCTCTGACCCGGATGTGAAGGTCCTGGGCTGGTGTGGTTACACGTGGCCTAAGGTTGTGAGGCTGGTTAGATATACTGCCACATTTTTTAAAATGATGCTTATGGTAGAGAAATTTACATTAAATTCTCTAGCAATAGCTTTGGTGAACATTCCTGCAGTCAGTTGCACGCTTCATCAACTTGAGACATCTGTGGCTTTGTTGTGTGACAAAACTGCACATTTTAGAGTAGCCGGTTATTGTCCCTAGCACAAGTTGCACCTGTATGATCATGCTATTTATTTCATCAGCTTTTTGATATGCCACACCTGTCAGGTTGATGAATTATCTTGGCAAAGGAGAAATGCTCACTAACGGGGATGTTAACAAATCATGTAATGTGCAGTATAAATGTTTATGATTGCTTTGTTTCAGCCACAGTTACAAGGATGACATGCTATACCCTGGGTTGACCTGAACAGAATTAAGAAAAATATTGTGAAGAAAACGAGCCGTGTAACACGCACTTGAATGCACCCATGACTCATTCTATGTGCACCAAAATTACAATGTTTGTCTGAAGGGCCTTTTGAAAGCCTAAGATCATATTTTATAACTTCTGAAGGCACTGTAGACAAGGTATTTGTCTACTCATCTGAAGGACCATCATTTACATGGGATTTTTAAGGAGAAGTGGGCTTGGCCAGACTCAGCTCTATGTGCATTTGAATCTGGAATGATAATACCCTTTTCCCCCACATAGTGTATGGAACCACACACACTCAAATGTACGCATACACTTTTGTAAAGAAGTATAGAGGGCCATCTGTCCTCTCTGGCCATACAGATCTGGGAAAACAATAAAGGCTCCTTGACATGTCACAATTTAATCTCCCTCAGAATTTCAGATGTCATCCCTGTCTTTCACAAAGGGAACTACAGAGATGATCGTCAACTCTGTCAGCCTCTATTAATCAGAAATAGTGATGTCTGAAAGCTTTTGTATTTTAGTGTTTCTGTGGGCATGGTTGTTATTGGTGGGGATAAAGCGACTTTATACTAAAAGAGTATTATACCCGTCTTCTTGCCTCTGCCCGATTTCCCCCCCCCCCACACTTCTTTGCATTTAGCTAAACTGTTGTAGCCTCTGAGTTTTTACTCATTAGTCTGAATAATAACTGTCACTAATTCAAGCTGTTCTAGAATGGCTTTGTGAATAGAGAGAGAGAGGGAGGATAGAGAGGCTTGGGGGGGGGCACAACAAAATAACACTGCAGCCAGAGAAATGAACTTGATGATCTCAAGGGGGTGAAGGGGGGGATCGCCGTTCCCTGCTCCTGACAATCAAAATTAGATTGGCCAGCACTATGTCAACACTGGCCTCTGCTTAAGGCATGACAGGGGCAGGGGGGACAACCCCCCCACCCCTCACACAGTTTTTGAGAGTTTGCCATGTGAACTATGGAGACCCCACAGAGCCTTTCACTGACTGCAGGCCTTAAAGAAATGCACAACCATTTTCATAAGCCAACCCCTTCCCTCTACACAATATTTTGACAAACTTATCCTCTCAGTCCATGATTGTGTTCTTTAGTAGTATTTTGTGAAAATGGTATGTCAAGTAACTGGAAAGGAAAAGTCAATGTGCAAGCAAAGATTTGTTTTTTAAAATTCTCCAATCTATGGTAAAGATGAAAAACTAATTTCTATGAATAATTGTGTGTGGCTGTACATCCACAATCGTGATTTTGAGAAGTGCATGTGTAATCCCACTATTTCGGACATAACTTTAACGGTAAATCAAGTGGCAACTTAAATTGTCAGTATATTAGGCTATGTAGAGCAATTTGGCATCTGGGTGCCATACTCTTTAGTCTGGTTTTCAGCACCAAAATACAGCTTTTATATATTTCTGCTTCTAATCTTTGCCTTGTAATCGTCACTTGAAACCACAGTGCACAGAATTGTAATTGCAATGACATGCAGTTGAATTAAGCAAAGCAGTATATGCAGCCTATGTCCATCGGCCACAAATGTAAACTTCAGAAAATTATGGAACTTTGACCAACTTTTAATTTTCTTATTTCAACAATTCTGGTGGTAGAGCAACCTCCTCCGTATCAGTCTTCAAAAGCAATTATTCACCACCTTTGTTGGCTGGATCTGCATGGATACCTTCAGCATTAACCACATGACCAAGGAACTTGAGTTCTGGCAGACAGAAACGACACTTCTTCAAGTTCAAGGTCAAACCTGCAGCCTTTAGTCTGTCGAAGACGGACTGAATGTCTTGCAGATGATCCGCAACAGAGGAGGAGTAGATTATGATGTCTCTCACGTCACCCCGCTCCTCCGTTCTCTCCACTGGCTTCCAGTTGAAGCTCGCATCCGCTACAAGACCATGGTGCTTGCCTACGGAGCTGTGAGGGGAACGGCACCTCAGTACCTCCAGGCTCTGATCAGGCCCTACACCCAAACAAGGGCACTGCGTTCATCCACCTCTGGCCTGCTCGCCTCCCTACCACTGAGGAAGTACAGCTCCCGCTCAGCCCAGTCAAAACTGTTCGCTGCCCTGGCCCCCCCAATGGTGGAACAAACTCCCTCACGACGCCAGGACAGCGGAGTCAATCACCACCTTCCGGAGACACCTGAAACCCCACCTCTTTAAGGAATACCTAGGATAGGATAAGTAATCCCTCTCACCCCCCCCCCTTAAGATTTAGATGCACTATTGTAAAGTGACTGTTCCACTGGATGTCATAAGGTGAATGCACCAATTTGTAAGTCGCTCTGGATAAGAGCGTCTGCTAAATGACTTAAATGTAATGTAAATGTAAATCCAGATACATGAGACAATTTCTACCCCTCAGATCTCCCAGGACAGTCTCCATCAACCGTTGGGAGGTTGCTGGAGCATTCTTCAAACCAAAAGGCATGACTTTGAAGGAGTACAAACCAGCAGGGGTGACAAAGGCAGTCTTGTCCTGACTAGCGGGATCCATTGACACCTGCCAATAGCCACTGTTCAGATCCAGATTACTAAAGATGGATGCTCCTCCCAGAGATTCCAGTATGTCATTTATGTTTGGTAGAGGGTAGGCATCGCTTTCTGTCATGGCATTCGGCTTCCTGTAGTCCACACAGAATCGATATCCACCATCTTTCTTAGGAATCAGGACAACCGGAGAAGCCCATCCGGAAAAAGAAGGTTCCACAATTCCATTCTCCAACATGCTTTTGAGCTGTTCATTGAGAATTGCCAGTTTGGCGGGGGACAACCTGTAGGGACGCTGCTTAATGGGGACCTCATGCCGGGTATAGATTTTGTGTTTGAAGACGGTTGTACGGCCGAGTGTAAGAGTACATCTGAGGGTCCAGGGTTCAGGTCCCTGTTTGAGGAAATAAAGAGAGCTCGTTCAGCTCTTTGGGGAGGAACTCTTGGGTGGCGCGACAGTTTGATTGTGTGTGCTGAGCTGCAGAAGTTTTGTTTGTTTTCAGCGTTTGTAGTTTATAAAGTATTTAACTCAATCATCGGTGTGATCGCTTTAGATCGTGGTTGTTTTTGTTTGGGACCGCGCCCGTTATGGATCGCATGGATTAGTAGCAACATTGTTTCGAAGCTTTAACAAACAAACTAACAAACCATCGGACAGTCAGACACCGGCAGGCCTGAAGACCACAGCTAAGATTGATCTTTTTCTCTCTCTTTCTCTTCGCTCTCATTCCAGTGCTTTACCCTGCAACAGACTCTCTATTTGTTAAATGCACTTCCCATTGAAGTTCATTAGAGCTGGACTATTATTTCCCTGCCAGAAGTATTTGGATGGACATTTTAGTAGGTTACTTGCAAGTTGTATATTATGTGAACTGTATTGAGGTGGGGTGTACTAATGACATTTGGCCGAGAAGACTGTGGACATTTTTAAGGCCTTTGTTGTGTCGATGAACACCCCCCACATTCATACCCTCTGCACTCATCCACTAGAAAATAATACAGATTATTGCAAATCCTATGTTGATGACTGGGTTCGTTCTTGTATGAAGTTGCTGTTGAATTGCTCTGCCATTATTAGTATTAGTATTATTGTATGAGGTATTCGTGTTTGGGTTACCCCTGTGCTGTGATGTGGGTTTTATATGGTGTGTATTCTCTTTTCTCTCCACTGGCTATCTGGTAAACAGGCTACACTTTAGGCAGTCTCTTCTGCTGATGTGTGTGGGTCTGGTAGTGGTACTCTCTCTATTCTACTCTTTTCCTTTCGGCATGGTTAATACCTGTCTGGCGCCCGAACAAAATCTTTCTTTACCTCTCTCTAATAAATACCGCTACAACATGTAGAATCCAGGATATTGAATCACAGGTTTTAGACCAGCACACGCATCAAATTGCTTTGCAATCCGATTAGAATTAGATGAGACGGACATTTCAAATGCAGCCCAATTTCTTGTATATAAACTCAGCAAAAAAAATTACGTCCTTTCACGGTAAACTGCGCTTATTTTCAGCAAACTTAACGTGTAAATATTTGTATGAACATAACAAGAATGAACATCTGAGACAAAAAGTTCCACAGACATGTGACTAACAGAAATGGAATAATGTGTCCCTGAACAAAAGTAACAGTCAGTATCTGGTGTGGCCACCAGCTGTATTGAGTACTGCAGTCCATCTCCTCCTCATGGATTGCTACTCATGCCACCTTGCAGCGTGCCTAAGGCATGTTCACGCAGATGAGCAAGGACACTGGGTATCTTTCTTTTGGTGTTTTTCAGAGTCAGTAGAATGGACTCTTTAGTGTCCGAAGTTTTCATAAATGTGATCTTAGTTGCCTACCGTCTGTAAGATGTTAGTGTCTTAACGACCATTCCACAGGTGCATGTTCATTTAATTGTTTATGGTTCATTGAACAAGCATGGGACAAGCAACAGTGTTTAAACCCTTTACAATGAAGATCTGTGAAGTTATTTGGGATTTTTACGAATTATCTTTGAAAGACAGGGTCCTGAAAAGGGGACTTTTCTTTTTTTTGCTGAGTTTAGTTGCCACTTTCCAGAAAAGGCTGGGCGTCAGGAGAGACCAAGTGTGGATAGAGGCATTTCCGATATGTTCCCCCCTATTCTCAACTCTAGCTGACGAGGGGGATGTGGACATTGATGGGGTCACATCTGAGCCAAACTGATCAAATTTGTGGATTTCTTCCCCTCACAATCTTATCGCCACTCGGGAAAGCGATGGATGAGTAATCCGGTCACCAACACTGAAGAGACTCAGCTTGTCACCGTTTTTTTAGGATAAACTATTGGAGCTGTCCTGTGACCAAGGCATACACGCTCATTTGAATGAGATACGCCTTTCCACATTCTGGCTGTTCCGCAACTCAGCGAGATGGGAGTGAAGACCACATACTTATGTGAGACCAGCTTTTCCTCTCTTGCTGCAACAAAATTTAAATATCGCAGCAGACTGGCTACCACCCATACGTAGAATGTATGCACACATGATTGTAAGTCGCTTTGGATAAAAGCGTCTGCTAAATGGCATATATTATTATTATTATTATAAACACTTTGAGAGTATCCCTCCTCCTTCCCTCCGAGGTCCAAGAGACAGGCACACCCATCTCAAATTGATTAGGTGAGTCAAACATGTTTAACTATTATATTTTTTAAATAGTGTATATTTTGAAAGAATGCAAGATTATTTGTTTATCAAAATTTAATTGTGGTTATATTGTGTATAATTACTAAAGATTTTTAAAAATTGTTTTGTCATTGAGACTGTCAGCCTCTGAAGACAGCCCATACAGAAGGACGGATACAGACAGCCCCTGAAGAAATCACAGAGAGACTTCCCATGAGTACAAGACAGACCGACAAACCATGAAGGCAGCCAAGTATATACAATGTTCGTTAATTTAGTGTAAAGTAAAAATAAATGCAATAAAATTGGTGTTTATAAACATGCAATTGTCAATTAATTTTTTTATCAAAGTAGTAAAAAAAGGCCATGCCTTGCTGGTCCTTTGCACAAAAAAAGTTTGAGAAAGGCTGGCATAGCCTACCTGTGTACTTTGCTGAGTGGTGCATGTTGTTGAGTTTTGGCCATGTGCGAGACACATGCAGTGGTGTTTTTGTCTTACAGTAACCTAATACTATGCCATTATATTAGATTCTGTAGAATACTATCATTATGTAATCTTAGACATTGATTCAGTTTTGATCCAACTTTATTAAATCAGCAGCATTCGCTAGAGCAGAGTGTACGTAAAGTAGAGAATAAACACATATGCAGAAGGAAAAAAGGTTTGAGAAAAGTCGGATATGCCGCCATTGTGTAGATTTAACACTGGTCAAGTGTCTATACTTTTCACTTTTAAGATAACACATTACTTAGTGTGAAGCCTTATTTGCATATTTCCTATATATGTTAATACATTTTTGTATTAATTAACGCGATACAAGAAGTATTTAGGAAGGAAGGCCTTAAACTCATGGTTTTCAGGCCTGCAAGTCACATTATGATGGCTTGCAAGTGATATGTAATTCCTATTGGAATCTAGCCAGAGTGGGGATATCCAACATTTTGAATTTATATTCACCTGCAACCTGCATTCAGAATAACTGCCAGGTTGGGAAGACTAAGATATGAGCCTACCTAAACCATCTAACCTGGAACAACCATTTCAGTAACAGGTGCGATAAGTACAAGTAAGAGATTGAACTACAGTGCATTCGAAAAGTATTCAGACCCCTTGACTTTTTCCTCATTTTACATTACAGGCTTATTCTAAAATGGATTCAATATTATTTTTTTAATCAATCTATACACAATACCCCATAATAGCGAAGCAAAAACCAGTGTTTAGAAATGTTTGCAAATGTATACATTTTGTAAACATCACATTTACCTAAGTATTCAGACCCTTTACTCAGTACTTTGTTGAAGCACCTTTGGCAGCAATTACAGCCTTGAGTCTTCTTGGGTATGCCTTTTGGCAAACTCCAAGTGGGCTGTCATGTGCATTTTACTGAGGAGTGGCTTTCGTCTGGCCACTCTACCATAAAGGCTTGATTGGTGGAGTGCAGCAGAGATGGTTATCTTTCTGGAAGGTTCTTCCATCTCCACAGAGGCACTCTAGAGTTCTGTCAGAGTGACAATTGGGTTCTTGGTCACCTCCTTGAGCAAGGCCCTTCTCCACCGATAGATAGCTCAGTTTGGCCTGGGGCCAACTCTAGGAAGAGTCTTGGTGGTTCCAAACTTCTTCCATTTAAGAATGATGTAGTCCACTGTGTTCTTGGGGACCCTCAATGCTGCAGAAATGTTTTGGTACCCTTCCCCAGATCTGTGCCTCAACACAATCCTGTCTCGGAGCTCTACGGACAATTCCTTCGACCTCATGGCTTGGTTTTTGCTCTGAGGTGCACTGTCAATTGTGGGACCAGGTGTATGTCTTTCCAAATCATGTCCAATCAATTGAGTTTACCACAGGTGGACTCCAATCAAGTTGTAGAAACATCTCAAGGATGATCAATGGAAACAAAATGCACCTGAGCTCAATTTCGAGTCTCGAAGCAAAGGGTCTGAATACATTTTTTTATATATATACATTTGCAAACATTTCTAAAACCCTGTTTTCCCTTTGTCATTATGGAGTATTGTGTGTAGATTGATGGGAAAAAAATATTTAATCAATTTTAGAATAAGGCTGTAATGTAACAAAATGTGGAAACAGTCAAGGGGTCTGAATACTTTCCAAATGCACTGTAGTTTAGAAAATGTATGTTTATATATGAGTAACATACAATGAATTAATCAAACAGTGTACATGCAAAAACAGATATTGAAACAAACAATTTAAAAAATCTACCTGCAATAGAGCATGAGGAAATATGATTGGTGTGGTTTTGGTTTAATACTGGTTATTTTACACTGAGTGTTAATTTTACAACTGAATCAACACTAGAAATGTTACACTGAAAATCAACACAAGGTAATACTGGCCAATTTGCTGTGTAGTATTGTTGCAGAACAAAGATCATGAACTTCCTTAATTCCGTATATGCAAATTCTTAAATCCATGATAGTGAGGGAGAATATCTGGATGCAGCCTAAAGCTGGACCATCACTGTTGCAGCTGTATGGGGCATCCCACTCAGCCCCTCCTGCTCCTCACTTTGGTTTCCGGGATGGAGATTGGTATGGAGCCGACCTCGGGGGTTGTGTTTTTGGAGGTTTGACCAGTGACCTGGAATCTGTCAGTTTGTTCTAGTTGGCAATCTCTTGCCAGAACGCAGTGTGTGAGGAAAGCTTGCGGTGTCCTCGCATAACCTTTTTAAAATTATTCACCAGGCCACCAGATTTTCAGCCTTTTAATCTTAGAAATTCACACTGAGAATTTGGGGGTATTTTTCTCCACCCTTATTCAATGTAATGTCATTTGTTTGTTGCTTTTTCGAAACCCCATTTGGAAGTCTCCTCATCCTTGACTGTTGTGTTGCAGGTTGAAGTTGACGAGAAACTGAAAAAGAGGAAGGAGAGGTTTGGGATTCTCACCGCTGCTGCTGCAGTTGGGGCTGAAGATAGTGAGGTACAAAAGGTTTTGTTTTCATGTTCCTGGGCTATGACCTGTTGTTGCCAAAAGAGAGCTGGTCGGACCGACTTTCAAGTGATCAAACACTGCTGTGAGAAGCATTCAAAATAAGTGAACGGAATGTTCACATTGTTGTGTGTTGGGGGGGGGGTATTGGAATGTTTTGTAAGTCGCTATTAGAATGTTCTAGAACAGAAAGAATGAAGAATTACCTAATTCTGAAGGAACTGTAATTGGGCAATACCTCAATATTTAGTCAGTGCTTCAAAGAGAATCAAAGTCAAACATTTAATTAATATTGTGAAGCTATTTTGAGTCAATAGATGTGAAAAATCTGTTAGGTAAATGTATTGTGAGTCATCATTTACAAGCTAGAAACAAAGACTTTCTTCTGAAACTCGTCAGTCTATTCTTGTTCGGAGAAATTTAGGCTATTCCATACGATAAATTGCCAAGAAACTGAAGATCTTGTTCAACGCTGTGTACTACGCCCTTCATAGAACAACGCAAACGGTCTCTAACCAGAATTGAAAGAGTGGGAGGCCCCAGTGCACAACTGAGCAAGAGGACAAGTACATTAGAGTGTCTAGTTTGAGAAACAGACGCCTCACAAGTCCTCAACTGGCAGATTCATTAAATAGTACCCGCAAAACACCCGTCTCAACGTCAACAGTGAAGAGGCAACACCCGGATGCTGACATTCTAGGCAGAGTTCCTCTGTCCAGTGTTTGTGTTATTTTGCCCATCATAATCTTTTATTTTTATTGGCGAGTCTGAGAAATTGCTTTTTCTTTGCAACTCTGCCTAGAAGACCAGCATCCCGGAGTCGCCTCTTCACTATTGAATCTGCCAGTTGAGGACTTGTGAGGCATCTGTTTCTCAAACTAGACACTCTAATGTACTTGTCCTCTTGCTCAGTTGTGCACCTGGGCCTCCCACTCTTTCTATTCTGGTTAGAGACCGTTTACGCTGTCCTGTGAAGGGAGTAGTACACAGCATTGTACGAGATCTTCAGTTTCTTGGCAATTTCTCGCATGGAATAGCCTTCATTTCTTAGAACAAGAATAGACTGACGCGTTTCAGAAGAAAGTTATTTCTTTCTAGCCATTTTGAGACTGCAATCGAACCCAAAAATGCTGATGCTCCAGATACTCAACGAGTCTAAAGGCCAGTTTTATTGCTTCTTTAATCAGGACAACAGTGTTCAGCTGTGCTAACATAATTGCAAAATGGTTTCTAATGATCAATTAGCCTTTTAAAATGATAAACTTGGATTATCTAACACAACATGCCATTGGAACACAGGCGTGATGGTTGCTGATCATGGGCCTATGTAGATATTCCATTATAAATCAGCCGTTTCCAGCTACAATAGTATTTTACAACATTAACAATGTCTACACTGTATTTCTGATCAATTTTATGTTATTTTAATGGACAAAAAATATGCTTTTCTTATAAAAACAAGGACATTTGTTTTGACCCCAGACTTTTGAACGGTAGTGTATGTAAGGATGATGCTTGCAGTTCTAATGTTGCAGGTATCAGGCCTGGTAGTCTTCATACTGACTTGATACTCTGATGTAATGTTTGTTTCCTCACCACCACTCATCATTCAAATGATAATTCATCAATTTTAAGAAAGATCTATATATTATTGTTACACATGCATATACCACAAATAGAAGTCCTGATTCTGTGGAGTCACGATTTCTGTATATGCTCTTCTGTATACATTTGGCACACATGACAACATTTATGTACAATGTTCCTTACATGTTCGGTTTTTCCCCCCATTTCAGGCAAAGAAGAGGAAACGTGCAGAGCGATTTGGAAATAATTGATTCAACAATTTTTTACTTTTTTTTAACATGTCATTGTATTTTTTAAACTTGTATCTCTTGTTTTACAGTGGTAAAATTACCAACCTATGCTGTTTAGTAAGAACAAATATTTACAGTATGTAAAAGTTTGGACAATAAAGATATTTTCCAATTTCCCACAAGTGTCCTAATAACCCATGAGTAAACTTGTCCTATAGCTGTTGGGGAATAAGATCATGTAGAGTCTGGATAGACTCTCCTATCAGGGCTTAATTCTTAAGAGTCGTTTGACGCATAATAAACAAACCCCTATCAAAATCAATCTGTTTTAAACTGGAGATATCGGAATTTTTGTTTGGGCTGCGTCTCAATCCACCACATCTGCCTATGTCATCCTTCAGCGCCTGCGGTAGAAAGTGGAAGATCTACAGCACTGTTTGTCAGACCAAGGAGACATCCCAAAAATCGGTCTTCTCGCAAAAACGTCTTAGGAACTCCACCAGGGGAGGGATGGTGTATGCTCTCTGCTCTAGGGGAGAAGCGGCTGACGTGCCCTGGTAGCGATTTGGGTGTGACCCAGCTCTGTTGGATAATGGCTAAGAAACCTTAGCTAAACCTGGCAATAGTCCCCTGCGAACCAGGTGGTAGGGTACCACTGCTCCTGGTTTGTGACATTTTTCACTCAATGGACATAATGTAATAAGTGTGGAGGCACTAAGGTACTGTTCAGTTGGGAATTTTTATATCAAATATCTTCAATAGTTTGCCAGTTTAGATTCCTGGTTGCACACTTATTAAGCTAACTTCATAACAAGAAATGCACAAATCATCTTGAATTAACTTAATTGTACTACACACATTTCAGACACTTTGGGATGATTTAGACGTAGCATTTCAAACATGCTGTATTGACTTGGCTTTGTTTTTTGGACAGAAATGCTAGTTGGCATTTGGTGACGGGAGCCAGGTAAACAAAACTAAAGCATGGATTGGTCACTGCTTGTCCAAAGACTACTTACAGTATAAACAGTTCATAATTAGACTGTTTATAAATATGTAATATGTTTTTGGGACTTATTGGACTTCCAACAAAATGTTCTTACTACATTTCACTATAATTTAAAATTGAACTCCTAATTAATTGTTTTATTTTTTATTTCATCTTTATTTAACCAGGTAGGCCAGTTAAGAACAAGTTCTCATTTACAACTGCGACCTGGCCAAGATAAAGTAAAGCCGTGCGACAAAAACAACAGAGTTACACATAAATAAACGTACAGTCAATAACACAATAGAAAATAAAAATATCTATGTACAGTGTGTGCAAATGCAGACGAGTATGGAGGTAAGCAATAAATAGGCCACAGAGGCGAAATAATTACAATTTAGTATTAATACTGGAGTGATAGATGTGCAGATGATGTTCAAGTAGAGATATTGGGGTGCAAGAGAGTAAATAATAATATGGGGATGAGGTAGTGTGCTATTTACAGATTGGCTGTGTACAAGGCACAGTGATCGGTAAGCTGCTCTGACAGCTGATGCTTAAAGTTAGTGAAGGAGATATAAGACTACAGCTAAAGAGATTTTTGCAATTCGTTCCAGTCATTGGCAGCAGAGAACTGGAAGGAAAGGCGGCCAAAGGAAGTGTTGGCTTTGGGGGTGACCAGTGCATTATACATGCTGGAGCGCTTGTTACGGGTGGATGTTGCTATGGTGACCAGTGAGCTGAGATAAGGCAGGGCTTTACCTAGCAAAGACTTCTAGATTACCTGGAGCCAGTGGGTTTGGCGACGGATATGTAGTGAGGGCCAGCCAACAAGAGCATACACGTCGCAATGGTGTGTAGGATATGGAGCTTTGGTGACAAAACGGATGGCACTGTGATAGACAACATCCAGTTTTCTGAGTAGAGTGTTGGGGGCTATTTTACTAGCATTTAAAAGCAGTTGGAGGCCACGGAAGCAGGACTGTTGTATTTCATTGAAGCTCGTTTGGATGTTTGTTAGCACAGTGTCCAAAGAAGGGCCAGTTGTATACAGAATGGTGTCGTCTGAGTAGAGGTGGATCAGAGAATCACCAGCAGCAAGAGCGACATCATTCATATATACAGAGAAAAGAGTCGGCCTTGAGAATTTAACCCTGTGGCACCCCCATAGACTGCCAGAGGTCTGGACAACAGGCCCTCCGATATGACACACTGAACTCTGTCTGAGAAGTAGTTGGTGAAGCAGTCATTTGAGAAGCCAAGGCTATTGAGTCTGCCGATTAAGAATGCGGTGATTGACAGAGTCTAAAGCCAGGTCAGGTCGATGAAGACGGCTGCACAGTACTGTCTTTTATCGATGGCGGTTATGATATTGTTTAGGACCTTGAGTGTGGCTGAGGTGCACCCATGACCAGCTTGGAAACCAGATTGCATAGTGGAGAAGGTACGGTGGGTTGATCTGTTTATTAACTTGGCTTTCGAAGATTTTAAAATGGCAGGGCAGGATGGATATAGGTCTATAACAGTTTGGGTCTAGAGTGTCTCCCCCTTTGAAGCGGAGGATGACCGCGGCAGATTTCCAATTTTTGGGGATCTCAGACGATACAAAAGAAAGGTTGAATAGGCTCGTAATAGGGGTTGCAACAATTTTGGCGGATAATTGTAGAAAGAGAGGGTCCAGATTGTCTAGCCCAGCTGATTTATAGGGATCCAGATTTTGCAGCTCTTTCAGAACATCAACTGTCTGGATTTGGGTGAAGGAGAAGTGGGGAGGTTGGGCAAATTGCTGCAGGGGGTGCTGAGATGTTGGCCAGAGTAGGGGTAGCCAGGTGGAAAACATGGCCAGCCGTCAAAAAATGCTTATTGAAATTATCAATTATCGTAGATTTATTGGTGGTGACAATGTTTTCTATCCTCAGTGCAGGAGGAGGTGCTCTTATTCTCCATGGACTTTACAGTGTTCCAAAGCTTTTTAGAACTAGTGCTACAGGAAGCAAATTTATGTTTGAAAAAGCTAGCCATAGCTTTCCTAACTGACTATACAGTGGGGTAAAAAAGTATTTAGTCAGCCACCAATTGTGCAAGTTCTCCCACTTAAAAAGATGAGAGGCCTGTAATGTTCATCATAGGTACACTTCAACTATGACAGACAAAATGAGAGAAAAAAAATCCAGAAAATGACATTGTAGGATTTTTAATGAATTTATTTGCAAATTATGGTGGAAAATAAGTATTTGGTCAATAACAAGTTTATCTCAATACTTTGTTATATACCCTTTGTTGGCAATGACAGAGGTCAAACGTTTTCTGTAAGTCTTCACAAGGTTTTCACACACTGTTGCTGGTATTTTGGCCCATTCCTCCATGTAGATCTATTCTAGAGCAGTGATGTTTTGGGGTTGTTGTTGGGCAACACGGACTTTCAACTCCCTCCAAAGATTTTCTATGGGGTTGAGATCTGGAGACTGGCTAGGCCACTCCAGGACCTTGAAATGCTTCTTACGAAGCCACTCCTTCGTTGCCCAGGCGGTGTGTTTGGGATCATTGTCATGCTGAAAGACCCAGCCACGTTTCATCTTCAATGCCCTTGTTGATGGAGGTTTTCACTCAAAATCTCACAATACATGGCCCCATTAATTCTTTCCTTTACACGGATCAGGCGTCCTGGTCCCTTTGCAGACAAACAGCTCCAAAGCATGATGTTTCCACCCCCATGCTTCACAGTAGGTATGGTGTTCTTTGGATGCAACTCAGCATTCTTTGTCCTCCAAACACGACGAGTTGAGTTTTTACCAAAAAGTTATATTTTGGTTTCATCTGACCATATGACATTCTCCCAATCTTCTTCTGGATCATCCAAATGCTCTCTAGCAAACTTCAGACGGGCCTGGACATGTACTACCTTAAGCAGGGGGACAAGTCTGGCACTGCAGGATTTGAGTCCCTGGCAGCGTAGTGTGTTACTGATTGTAGGCTTTGTTACTTCGGTCCCAGCTCTCTGCAGGTCATTCACTAGGTCCCCCCGTGTGGTTCTGGGATTTTTGCTCACCGTTCTTGTGATCATTTTGACCCCACGGGGTGAGATCTTGCGTGGAGCCCCAGATCGAGGGAGATTATCAGTGGTCTTGTATGTCTTCCATTTCCTAATAATTGCTCCCACAGTTGATTTCTTCAAACCAAGCTGCTTACCTATTGCAGATTCAGTCTTCCCAGCCTGGTGCAGGTCTACAATTTTGTTTCTGGTGTCTTTTGACAGCTCTTTGGTCTTGGCCATAGTGGAGTTTGGAGTGTGACTGTTTGAGGTTGTGGAAAGGTGTCTTTTATACTGATAACAAGTTCAAACAGGTGTCATTAATACAGGTAATGAGTGGAGGACAGAGGAGCCTCTTAAATAAGAAGTTACAGGTCTGTGAGCACCAGAAATATTGCTTGTTTGTAGGTGACCAAATACTTATTTTCCACCATAATTTGCAAATAAATTCATTAAAAATCATACAATGTGATTTTTTTGATTTTTTTTCTAATTTTGTCTGTCTGTCATAGTTGAAGTGAAAATTACAGGCCTCTCATCTTTTTAAGTGGTAGAACTTGCACAATTGGTGGCTGACTAAATACTTTTTTGCCCCACTGTATATATTGGTTCCGGTCTTCCCTAAAAAGTTGCATATCGCGGGGGCTATTTGATGCTAATGCAGAATGCCACAGGATGTTTTTGTGCTGGTCAAGGGCAGTCAAGTCTGGGATGAACCAGGGGCTATATCTGTTCTTAGTTCTACATTTTTTGAATGGGACATGCTTATTTAAGATGGACAGGAAAGCACTTTTGAAGAGCAACCACGCATCCTCTACTGACAGGATGAGGTCAATATCCTTCCATGATACCCGGGCCAGGTCGATTAGAAAGGCCTGCTCGCTGAAGTGTTTTAGGGAGTGTTTGATAGTGATGATGGGTGGTCGTTTTTGACCATGGAACCATTACGCACGCAGGCAATGAGGCAGTGATCGCTGAGATCCTGGTTGAAGACAGCAGAGGTGTATTTAGAGGGCAAGTTGGTCAGGATGATATCTAAGAGGATGCCCATGGTTACGGATTTAGGGTTGTACCTGGTAGGTTCCTTGATCATTTGTGTGAGATTGAGGGCATCTTGCTTAGATTGTAGGATGGCCGGGGTGTTAAGCATGTCCCAGTTTAGGTCACCTAACAGTACGAAGATAGATGGTGGTCAATCAATTCACATATGGTGTCCATAGCACAGCTGGGACTTGAAGGGGATCTATAACAAGCGGCAATGGTGAGAGACTTGTTTCTGGAATGGTGGATTTTTAAAAGTAGAAGCTGAAATTGTTTAGTTCTGTCATACTATCTTTGCAGTAGATCGCAACTCCGCCCCCTTTGGCAGTTCTATTTTGTCGGACAATGTTACAGTTAGGGATGGAACTTTCAGGATTTTTGGTGGCCTTCCCAAGCCAGGATTTAGACACGGCTATGACATCCGGGTTGGCGGAGTGTGCTGAAGTAGTGAATAAAACAAACTTAGGGAGGAGGCTTCTAATGTTAACATGCATGAAACCAATGCTTTTACGGAACAGAAGTCAACAAATGAGAGCGCCTGGGGAATGGGAATGATGCTGGGGGCTGCAGGGGTTAACCTCTATATCACCAGAGGAACAGAGTAGGAGTAGTATAAGACTACGCTAAAAGAACTGATTCGCCAGTGCGTTCGGAACAGAGAGTAAAAGGAGCAGATTTCTGGGCGCGGAAGAATAGATTCAAGGCATAATGTACAGACAGCGGTATGGTAGGATGTGAGTATAGTGGAGGAAGCCTAGGCATTGAGTGATGATGAGAGTTTTTTTCTCTAGAGGCACCATTTAAGATAGGTGAGGTCACTGCATGTGTGGGTTTTGTAACAAAAGGACTAGCTAAGGCATATTGAGTAGGGCTGGAGGCTCTACAGTGAAATAAGACAAAAATCACTAACCAAAACAGCAATAGACAAGGCATATTGACATTAGGGAGAGGCATGTGTAGCCGAGTGATCATAGGGTCTAGTGAGTAGCTAGGCGAGCTGGAGGCACAGCGATTCAGACAGCTAGCAGGCCGGGTGGGCCTCGGGGGGGACATTGCAACGGGAGAGCCAGTTGAAACCCCCTCGGATGGTTACGTTTGCAAACCAGTTGTGAAGGATCGTCGGGACTCAGCAAAGGGTCCAGCCCAGTTGGCAAAAGAGGTGTTGAAGCCCAGGACTTGTCTGATGGATCTCTTCGGCTAGCCGGGAGATGGGCCTAGCTCGAGGCTAGCCGGGAGATGGGCCTAGCTCGAGGCTAGCCGGGAGATGGGCCTAGCTCGAGGCTAGCCGGGAGATGGGCCTAGCTCGAGGCTAGCTGGTGCTTGCTTCGGGATAGAAACCCCCTCGGACGGTTACGTCGGCAGAATAGTCGTGATGGATCGGCGGGGCTCCATGTCGGCAGCAAAGGTTCCAGACCAATTGGCAAAAGAGGTAATTGAAGCCCAGGAATTGTCTGATGGATCTCTTGGGCTAGCCGGGAGATGGGCCTAGCTCGAAGCTATCTCCAGGCTTACTGGTGCTTGCTTCGGGACAGAGACGTTAGCCAGGAGTATCCACTCGGATAGCAGCTTGCTAGCTGCGATGATCCGGAGTAAAGTTTCAGAGCTTACAGTAGGAATCTGGAGATATGGTAGAGAAAAGGAGTCCGATATGCTCTGGGTTGATATCGCGCTGTGCAGACTGGCAGGAATTGATCAGGCTGAGGCTGTCAGATGTCTGAGTTAACGGTGATGACGGCTAGCAGTGGCTAACTGGCTAGTAGCTAGTTAGCTGGCTAGCCTCTGAAGGGGGTTCCGGTTCTAAAGTATAAAAAATAGCAGATCCATACCACATTGGGTGAGGTGGGTTGCAGGAGAGTATGTTCAGGGCAGGACAAGACAAACATAACAGACATCCGACTGCTACGCCATCTTGAATTGCATAACTTCAGCTGAAAGTCTTCTAAACCACCTACTACTTATTTTTCATGTTTAAACAATTTTACGAAAACACTTGATTATTGCCTGAGACAGTCATTTGGGAGGGAGGCAATTATCACTTGAAGTTGAAGCTTTCCTGAAATGGGTGAACAAGTGTGATTTTTTTTCCTAAACCAACCTCCCTCTCTGAACACTGGTCCATTATTGAGCCGTACACTAAAGTGTTACTAATTACTGTGTCCAACAATCAGTCCTATTGAATGCTTCCCCCAATATACCTTCCCTGGACCTTTGTTCACTTTATGGCTATTGCTGCAATCCTACACTTCCCAAACCCTTTCTTGGGAGTTTTGTAACATTCATAAAAAATGTATTTTCCCCTCGTACATTTCAACAGGTATTTTATAGTTCAAATCAAATTGTATGTCAAATGCCTAGTTAAATAAAGGTCAAATAAAATAAAACATGCACTGAAATCAACAGATGTGTGTGTGTGCATAGGTGGAAGTTTGTGATTATGTCAGTGTGTGTGATTATGGGTAGAGGAGTGTGTGAATGTTTGTTTGGTAAGGTTTCTGTTTGAGCATGTAAGGTTTGTCATTGGTGGTGTCCGTGTTCTCTTCTCTGTGGTGGGTGGTCTGTGCATTTGCATCAGTAAAGAGCTCCGTCTTCAGTCTTATTTGTCCCTCATTGCTGCCCTAAATTAGGCTGATGAGAGGCCCTCCTATCAGGTGACATATTAATTGGGTCATACTGCATCCCATACGAAATCCAAACAATGGCCTCCCAACACTAAACCTTTCTCTTCGGGCTG
The DNA here is from genome assembly GCF_021184085.1 of Oncorhynchus gorbuscha. Lineage (NCBI taxonomy): Eukaryota > Metazoa > Chordata > Actinopteri > Salmoniformes > Salmonidae > Oncorhynchus > Oncorhynchus gorbuscha. The sequence continues at coordinate 30,222,726 of NC_060175.1, read as the reverse complement.
GTTGCTCTCCTCCTCTCTCTCTTCCACCAATTAGACTCAGAATGAATCTGTTTCCTGTCCCCCCACCCCACCCCCATCCCAAGATTCAGGGCACCACCAGGCAGTCACTGACCTCCTAAGCTCAATTTATGTAAGCCAATACAGGCATGTGGATGAGTTAGGAGCTGGATAATGCTTTTCAATTAAGGTGTGGCAGTGGGCTAGGGTAGTGGTAGCCAGAGATAAGGAGAAATTACAACCAATCAGCTGTGAATTTCGTAAGCTAAATAAATGATTTATTGTACAAAATAAGACAGAAAATAAAACGAAATAACAATGGAACAGTTATTCATATGCAAAACCATTAAACTACAACATTGGGTTGAATTTTATCTACATACCGTGAACAAATGAAAGAGAAATAAAAGTGGGCAAAAACATTAGAAGCGGAGAACCTGTCCAAAACATTATAAAATGTTAACATTTGGGTATTTATTTACATAGATTTTTTCCTCTCATATTTAAATATATGAAAACACTTTCTCATACAGAGCCTTCAGAAAGTATTCACACCCCTTGACTTTTTTCCACATTTTGTTACAGCCTGAATTTAAAATTGATCAAATTGAGTGTCATTGGCCTATACGCAATACCCACTTTTTGTAGAAATTAATTAAAAATGAAAAGCTGAAATGTCTTCAGTCAATAAGTATTCAACCCCTTTCATGGTATGCCTAAATAAGTTCAGGAGTAAAAAAGTCACATAAGTTGCATGGGTTTTTACATGATTTTTGAACGACCACCTAATTTCTGTACCCCACATATCTGTGAAGTACCTCAGTCGAACAGTAAATGTCAAACACAGATTCAACCATGAAGACCAGGGAGGTTTTCCAATGCCTTGCAAAGAAGGACACCTATTGGTAGATGGGTAAAAAATTTAAAAGGCAGACATTGAATGTCCATTTCAGTATGGTGAAGTTATTAATTACACTGGGTGGTGTATCAATATACCCAGTCATTACAAAGATGCAGGCGTCCTTTCTAACTCAGTTGCCGGAGAGGAAGGAACCCGCTCAGGGATTTCACCATGATCAAAAACTGTAGTTACTCCACAACACTAACCTAAAGGACAGAGTGAAAAGAAGGGAAGCCTGTACAGATTTTTTTCTACAATCCAAAACATGCATCCTGTTTGCAATAAGGCACTAAAGTAAAACTGCAGAAAATATGGCAAAGAAATTAACTTTATGTCCTGAATAAAGTGTTATGTCTGCTGAAAACAAAACATTTTCAAGCATTGGCGGTGGCTGCATCATGTTATGGGTATGCTTGTAATCGGCAAAGACTAGGGAGACACTGGGAGACAAATTCACCTTTCAGCTGAACAATAACCTTAAACACAAGGCCAAATATACACTGGAGTTGCTTACCAAGACAACATTGAATGTTCCTGAGTGGCCTAGTTAGTTTTGACTTAAATCAGCTTGAAAATCTATGGCAAGACTTGAAAATGGCTGTCAAGCAACAATCAACCAACTTGACAGAGCTTGAAGAATTTAAAAACAGAATGTGCAAATATTGTGCAATCCAGGTGTGCGAAGCGCTCACTCACAGCTGTAATCGCTGCCAAAGGTGATTCTAACATGTATTGACTCTGGTGTGTGAAATACTATGTAAATTAGATATTTCTGCTTTTCATTTTCAATAACTGCGCAAACATGTCTAAAAACATTTTTTTTCACTTTGTCATTATGGTGTATTGTGTGTAGATGGGTGAGGAAAAATAGATTTGATATATTTTGAATTCAGGTTCTAACAATGAAATGTGGTATAAGTCAAGCGGTGTGAAGACTTTCTGAAGGCACTGTACATACCAGTATACATACACAAAGTCAAGATGCAACTTTATCCACTGCATTAACCAGAGTTAACCAATGGTCCTGGGCACAGATATTTATTATTCATTTGTCAGCACAAATTACCTTTAGTTATTTGCTTCAGTCACTCTTTTGAACTCCACTGTAAATGTCTCAATCTGGATCTGAGATCAAGGTGACCCTGTGGCTTTAGTCTATGTTTTGGGGTTTACCTTTCTGGTTACATGTTTGTACATATTAACTCATAACAAAACCTAACTGTCAATTCTTTTAAGCAAGGTTTCACAATGCTAAAGTGAGGTAGACATACTTTGAAATTCATTGATTTGATCTGAATAAATATACACTTGACCAGTTGAATTGTTTCCAACCACTGCCCATACGACATTTTTTTCTCCCTTTGAAATTGTTTAGCATATTCCTGCAGTTACAAAAGTTACAGCACACAACATGTCATCCTCTACTTTGGCTAACGATCCCTGGATACCTTTTCCCATTCTAATATGGGCACTCTCACTCAAAACACACAAAGGCAAAACGTGTCTGTGTTAGACAGTCAACACAAAAAGTAGCTCAAATTCAAAAGGACAAAAGTCTGTCAAAGTTGATAACAAATTGATTGAAGTTGATGGAGGGGCATTTCCAGTTTAAAGCGTTCTATGTTCATCAGTCCAGACACTTGTTACACACATGACTTATCACCCCGGTAGGGCGATGAGGCCTTTTGGCCGCTGGTCAGTCCAGGTTTCTGGGTGTAGGAAGAGCGTGAGAATATGGACAGGCCTCCGCTTCAGACAAAAAGGAAGTCAGGAAAGCGTGATGGTAACAAAAGAAGTGAGAGGCTGACTAGTTTATCCACACGGTGCCAGAAGCTTGGACAGTTCTTTTTTCAATTGTAAACGCTCGTGCTTGATTAGGTAAAATACAAACACAAACAACAACATGACTCCTCACGCTATGAACGTCCCATAGTGCAAAATGTATTGTTGGTAAGGTAGTGCCCAGAAAGGATCTTTTGTATCCCTTTTAATTATATACATATATTATTTATGTCAGAAGGCTCTTCCTTTTCCCAACAGCGTAGTGCTTTCGTTTACAACAAAGGGATATATTCACATCCAGGAAACAAGACAGACTTCAAGCTTCTTATCTACAGTCTTTCAAGCACGTCCAATATTTACTGCATATTACAGGTGGGGATGGGGGCTCTGGGATATTCATTCAAAATATGTTCTCTAAACTAGAAATGGCATTTCAGCTGTATTATCTGTATCAGTGTTTTCCTTATCTTTATGATGCACAACCTAGCTCTTCTTCCCTTAGTAGCACAAAGGCCTATATCAATCAAGCAGTTTAGTTTCTTTCCGACACAAGGTTGTCTTCTTTGTCACAACCATCATAACATTCCCACCATAGCAACTTGGCAGAATACATTTGGTCCTCTACTCATTGGGTTTGTTTGTGTAAATTAATGTGAGAGGATAGTAGTGGGAATGCACAGTGTGCAGAGTGAAAATGACAAAAGTATATAAGTAGGCTATATTCATGTGGACCACATTTGTCAAGGTACTTGTGGGGTTCCCTTTCACTCGGAATTTACTCCATACAAAATAATCTGACAATTACAGTAGTGTAAACTGGCACCCTTGCATGATTCCCATATTGTTGATTTTAAAATGCTCTTGGATTTAGTCTATTACATATAAAATATGATCTATACAAAGATCTAACAAGCCAAAACCTGATTTTTTTGTGTGTTCTTAATCTAGACCACACACAGTTTTAAGAGTTACTTTGACATGTCTTAGTTCATCTAAACTTTGTGCACAGGTTGATATTGTAGGTCATCTAAACTGTTATGTGAGCTTCTGCAGTAAAACATAGGGAGAAAGTGTATAACAAACCCTTTCCTGTTCACTTTAAGGTAGTGAAAACTATTTTCTTATGTTAACGTTTTACAAGATTACAGGTAAAATAAGATCAAAGTAACTGTGAAAGGGTTCTTGGATTCTCAAGAATGTCACACTGGGGTGGTAGTTACATCTACAGAGGGCACAGAGTTTGCTTTTGGATTTCAACACAATCTCTAGAACATTACTATTTTTTTTTAAACAACATTTTGGATTCATTTCATGAACTTTTAGTCTAAAAGTAGACAAGGGATTTTTTTGTTGTAGTGATGCTAAAAGTGAAAGTTGTGGAAAAATGATAGTATACTGTAACTGCTTAGAAATGTTTCCCTCCATCAGTCTGGATCCACTATTCAGGACATCTCAATAAAGACATCATCTTTTCAAAGAAAAAAAGAAAAACTAACAAAAACATAGTTGTCTTATTTACCATCAATTTCTTAAGCTGCTCCACAGATACACCCCCTTCATAATCGTCTATATATATATATATATATATATATACCACTCAGCCTCACTCCTATCTTCATTTCATATGACCTTTTTACGTTTGACTAAAATCAATAACTAAGAGAATGTAGGTCCAGTGGGATGTTTTGTGGCAGAGTGAGAGGGGAGTGAGAGTATGGGGAGAGGGGATTGAGAGGAGAGGGGAGTGAGAGTCTGGGGAGAGGGGAGTGAGAGTCTGGGGAGAGGGGATTGAGAGGAGAGGGGGTGAGAGGGGAGGGGAGTGAGAGTCTGGGGAGAGGGGAGTGAGAGTCTGGGGAGAGGGGAGGGGAGTGAGAGTCTGGGGAGAGGAGAGGGGAGTGAGAGTCTGGGGAGAGGAGAGGGGAGTGAGAGTCTGGGGAGAGGAGAGGGGAGTGAGAGTCTGGGGAGAGGAGAGGGGAGTGAGAGTCTGGGGAGAGGAGAGGGGAGTGAGAGTCTGGGGAGAGGGAAGGGGAGTGAGAGTCTGGGGAGAGGGGAGGGGAGTGAGAGTCTGGGGAGAGGGGAGGGGAGTGAGAGTCTGGGGAGAGGGGAGGGGAGTGAGAGTCTGGGGAGAGGGGAGGGGAGTCAGAGTCTGGGGAGAGGGGAGGGGAGTGAGAGTCTGGGGAGAGGGGAGGGGAGTGAGAGTCTGGGGAGAGGGGAGTGAGAGTCTGGGGAGAGGGGAGTGAGAGTCTGGGGAGAGGGGAGTGAGAGTCTGGGGAGAGGGGAGTGAGAGTCTGGGGAGAGGGGAGTGAGAGTCTGCTGCCAGAGGAGGTCTCAGTCAGGGTTCTGGGTGGAAATAATGCAGAGTTGGGTGTGCATGAGTATGCATGACTTCTGTTGGGCCTAAGAGCAGCCACACCTGTCTACCACCATACCAGGGATCTTGCCGTGGATGATCTGCTGCTTGTCATTGAAATAGAGCATGTTGATGGGTGACATCTTGGTGGGGGTGCAGCAGGGCCCTGCTGAGCCTCTGGGATTGGCGTGTTGCACCAGGTGGGTGTGTGGGTACTTCTGCATGAACATGTATTCACACTGGCCCGAGCAGTAGTTGGCCTTATAGCGCTTAGGAGCAATGATCCAGTCCCAACCGAAGGCCTCAAAGTCCACCGTCAGCGGATAGCGGCAGCAGCGGGACTCGGTGGAGTGCTCGTCACAGTCCAGTCCCAGGTTACGTCGGGAACGTTTGGTCGTCTCGAGAACCTTAACCTCCAGGAACGGCTGCTGGAGTCAGGGGAGGGGGGAGAGGGGGAACAGGAGGAGAATGGAGGTGATTAAAAGAGAAATCAAAACAGTGAGGCGAGTAACGCTTCTAAAAAATATATTGGGGTACTGTGACCAATTAACATCACTGGAGGGAAAAAAGAAGATGCACTCTAAATACCCCTTACTAACTTTGGTTTCAAAGCAGAGTACTGAGAGGAAGATGTGAGTAGTATCGGTTGATGCAAAGCTGACCTTTTAACATCAATGGAAATGCCAACATTCTATATGGTTAGCTTGATCTATGACCTCTGAGGTGATCCGCAAGTTACCATAACCTTGACCCTTGTGCACTGCAAGAGCAGTGAATATTTTACTCCAGCATTGTAACGTGTACGCTGGCAGCCGGGAAGCAAGTTCAGGGAGTGACTTTAATAATAAAAGGAACAAAACAAGAAACACGCGTACAGACATGAACCAGAACAGAAACAATAAATCCTAGGGAAAGAACCAAAAGGGAGTGACATATGTAGGGAAGGTTTACCATCAATTTCTTAAGCTGCTCCACATATACACCCCCTTCATAATCGTCTATATACACACACATATATTTCTACCACTCAGCCTCACGCCTATCTTCATTTCATATTACCGTTTTACATGTTTGACTAAAATGAATAACTAAGAGATGGAGGTCCAGTGGGATGTTTTGTGGCAGAGTGAGAGGGGAGTGAGTCTGGGGAGAGGGGAGGGGAGTCTGGGGAGAGGGGAGTGAGAGTCTGGGGAGAGGGGAGGGGAGTGAGAGTCTAGGGAGAGGGGAGGGGAGTGAGAGTCTGGGGAGAGGGGAGGGGAGTGAGAGTCTGGGGAGAGGGGAGGGGAGTGAGAGTCTGGGGAGAGGGAGAGGGGAGTGAGAGTCTGGGGAGAGGAGAGGGGAGTGAGAGTCTGGGGAGAGGGGAGTGAGAGGGGAGGGGAGTGAGAGTATGGGGAGAGGGGAGTGAGAGGGGAGGGGGTGAGAGGAGAGGGGAGTGAGAGTCTGGGGAGAGGGGAGTGAGAGTCTGGGGAGAGGGGGGAGTGAGAGTCTGGGGAGAGGGGGGAGTGAGAGTCTGGGGAGAGGGGGGAGAGTCTGTGGAGGGGGGAGTGAGAGTCTGTGGAGGGGGAGTGAGAGTCTGGGGAGGGGGAGTGAGAGTCTGGGGAGGGGGGAGTGAGAGTCTGGGGAGGGGGTGAGAGGGGAGTGAGAGTCTGCGGAGAGGGGAGTGAGAGTCTGGGGAGAGGGGAGGAGAGTCTGGGGAGAGGGGGGTGAGAGTCTCGAGAGGGGAGTGAGAGTCTGGGGAGAGGGGAGGGGTGAGAGTCTGGGGAGAGGGGAGTGAGAGTCTGGGGAGAGGGGATTGAGAGGGGAGGGGTGAGAGGGTAGGGGAGTGAGAGTCTGGGGAGAGGGGATTGAGAGGGGAGGGGGTGAGAGGGGAGGGGAGTGAGAGTCTGGGGAGTGGGGGGGGAGTGAGAGTCTGGGGAGAGGGGAGTGAGAGTCTGGGGAGAGGGGAGTGAGAGTCTGCTGCCAGAGGAGGTCTCAGTTAGGGTTCTGGGTGGAAATAATGCAGAGTTGGGTGTGCGTGAGTATGCATTACTTCCGTTGGGCCTGAGAGCAGCCACACCTGTCTACCACCATACCAGGGATCTTGCTGTGGATGATCATCTTCCTCTATTCAGCCAGGTGATTGAGTCCAGGTGAGTCTGATGAGGCGCTGATGCACATAACGATGGTGACAGGTGTGCGTAATAATGAGCAGCCTGATGACCTTGAGCGTCGGGAGGGGGAGTATACGTGACAGTACCCCCTCCCTGACGCATGGACGCCGACCAGAGAGATGATCCCGGTGACCTGGCGAGGCCGGCCGAGGCGCGGGGACCTGGCGAGCCAGCCAAGGCATGGGAGCCTGACCAGCTAGCTGAGGAGTCCTCAGTAAACACGGCTACAGACACTTGACAGGGCAACCGAGTCTTGTAAATCTGATGAACTAGCTGAGGCATGGAAGCCAGCTGAGGCATACCTGGTTGCGGCACTCGGACCCAACGTCACCTACAGTCACAGAAATAAAATAAGTCCCTGATGCTCCCCTTTGGTGAGGCGTTATTCTGTAATGTGTATGCTGGGAGCCGGGAAGCAAGTTCAGGGAGTGACTTTAATAATAAATAAAACAAGAAACACGAGTAGCGTACAGACATGAAACAACGGAACAGAAACAATAACGCCTTGGGAAAGAACCAAAGGGAGTGACATATATAGGGAAGGTAATCAGGCAGGTGATTGAGTCCAGGTGAGTCTGATGAGGCGCGTAACGATGGTGACTCGTGTGCGTAATAATGAGCAGCCTGACGACCTCGAGAGTTGGAGAGGGAGTATACGTGACAAGCATGTTTATTTTACAAAATCCTCATCTCTCCACAGAAAACCCAGCTGGACTTGAGCACAGTTTTTTGTGACGCTTTCAACAGAAGAAATAAGCTTAGAGGCCAGAAGGGTCAACCCACGTCAGCTTAGGGCTTTCTTTGGGGGGCAAAGGATCGGGGGGTTAACCTTGTTCTTAGATTTGTGTTTTGTTTTATTTTTGTACACGGGCCTCTGTATCTCTGATCTTTTCTTTCTTCTCCTGAAGGAAAACAGAGCTTGCTGCTGTGCAAGGATTCATTGGCCGACAGGCCAGAGTCAACCCCTGGGCCGTGCTGTGAAGAACTGACCCAAATGAAATGACCAGTGGGATACCATTTCGTAATGCTTAATGGGAACAATCATGTGGCCTATATAGTGCTGTCATACACATGACACTTCATATGCATTCATGACAGTGTTACATTCCACAGCAAGGAAACCAAAAATTGTCGCTCAAACTGAAGGGGGAACTAACAAAGAGTCACTGACCACAACCAAAATGAAATAGGTGGGGTTTTAGAAAGGTTTCTGATTGACACTCGGGGGTGTCCACTGAATGTTGACTAGCAACAACAACTGGGATCTAAGACACCCACCATGAGTTTCTTTCAGAAACCTTTCTAAAACCCCACCTATTTAATTTTGGTTGTTGTCAGTGACTCTTTGTTAGTTCCCCCTTTGCCCAAGAAGATGCAAAGTAAATAAAACACAGACAGGACGTGGAGCAAAACAAAACAGGGAAGATCAGATAAAGGATTATTTATCTAGAAATCAACTAGGGAGAGCCAACTAAAAGCGTTAACCCTCCGCATCTCTCAAGCCAACTGGAGCCCTGGGCCAGCCCCTGTTAAATATCACCTGGGACAGCACAGGTGAAAAAGCTTCCGAATAACAAGGTTCTGAATAACAAGCTGAGGCGTCCTCAGTAAACACGGCAACAGCTTACGAATAACAAGGTGATACCCGGAAGCCTGTTATTTTTTGTTGGACAATTAAATACAAGACAAAACTGCCACTTATTTTATATATACATTTTATTTTTACAATCTTACTGCCTAAAACTCTAAAGTTGAGAAACATAGGTAAAATCACATACATTTCTATAACTCTCATCCCCTTGGAGCAAGCCCAACCAAAATGGCAAAGCGTGCAGTCAAAATAAATTGTGAGCCAGGGTTACACACTGGCTGAATACAAAACGTAATGACTGCCCACCCTCGAAAGACAATCAGCAATGAAGTTGTCCTTACCACAGACATGTCTGATTTCAAGGGGAAACTCCTGCATTATCCACAGTAACTTTCCCCTCGTGATTTTTCTCAGTGGATTGGCCTCAAGGAAATGATTGGCAGCACACATGATGGTTAAGAGAATCTGGTTACCACTCTTGGCTTTGGGTGAAGGACCAACGCAGACCACCAGAACCCTGCGGAAAGGATTGTCAAAAGCAGGAATCCGCTGGTAAACGTGACAGGATTTACAGTAAGACACAACATCATGTTTTAGACCAGGCCAGAAGAAGTTACGCAAGATACAGTCATATGTCTTTTTGACCCCAAGATGACCTGCCATACTACCATTGTGAGCCAACCTCAGTATCTCTTGTCGAAGCATAACTGGAACGACAATTTGAGGTACACTGGGCCAATCGTCTTGCCCAGAAGTGGTGCGAGAACACCATTTCCTCATTGGAACACCATCTCTGTCAAAGTAACCCCCACAAACTTCATCAAGCTCCTCCTCTGGATGTATCTCAGCAAAAAGAGAGGAGAGGGAAACTGCGTTTCTCTGTTCAGCAATCAGCTGCTTCCTAGACGTAAGTGTCAACTGTACAAACTCACTCACCTTTGGGGTTTTCAAAGGACAGGTCAGGAGAAACTCAGGAAACTCAGGAATTTTACCGAAATCAGGATCACACATAAATGTCTCAGAGAGATCAACCATGGTGGGATCGTTGACAACCTCCTCAATACTAAACTTGCTCCCAGCAACTTTCTTAGACATAACGAGTGTAACGGCACACGCTGGGAACATGCTAGGGTACTTTCCTGATAACCCATTAGGTTCCTCTACTTTGTGTTCCTTACAAATGACAGGTTTTGGCACGACCTTCCCTCCAGCCAAATTATTTCTCAAAATGAATGAGACCCCTTCACCGGTAGGCTAGACCTCACTCCAGCGGAACCAGAAATAAGATCAGACTTGAATTCCACATTATACAAAGGACCTTCCATGCAACCAATCTCCACGCCTTGTCCTAACACACTGTAACCAGTTGCTGAAGTATCAGACAAAGGCAAAACACCCTCCAAAATGAAGGACTGGGCTGTCACAGTATCTCCACTGGCTGCTTAACAGCATTGCTACTCGACAGAGACAGGAACACATCTGAAACAAAGGGTTTCACATCTGATCCAAAATCTTGTTAAGGAGATACACCAGTCCCAACTGATCTATCTCTTTGTTGAATGGCATGCTCACATTCCTGGTCCCTTTCCTTATGCTTAAACTCATATTTCTGTTGCTCCAATCTCTTCACAGTCGCTTTCATTTTCCTTATGCTCAAGCTCTCAAGCCCCCATTTTGCTTTTAGTTCTACCTCTTGCAGGTGCACATCTATGGTGTGTACTCTACCATCTTTAGGACATATTTCATCATCCCCCCTCTCCGGACAGATTTCCTCCTTCACCAAAGCGGATTACTGCTTTTGAATCAGCATGTGCAACTTTTATGTCATAATGCTTTGCAATGATGAGCTGATTCGCCTTTGTACATTTACCTAGCATCTCCCATGTAGTTTTCCACAAACACTTCCAACTTAAAGTCCATGGCTATTTTTTTAATAATCTTGTGTGTTTATGCAACTTTCAAAATTATTCCACCAATCTTAACCCTTCAGGGTTACCACTCAGTGACACTTAAATATCTGGACACAGCAGAGCTTCAGAGTAGGTGATTAGAGAGACTACCATACTCATGGGAAACAATATCCTGGATGAGCCCACATTTTGTTACTTTCCCCAGCAAGGAAATCAAAAATTGTATTGTCACTCAAACTGAAAGGGGAGCTAACAGAGTCACTAACAACCAAAACAAAACAGGTGGGGTTTTAGGAGGGGTTCAGAAAGACACTCATGAGGGTGTCCACTGAAGTTGACTAGCAACAACAACTGGGATCTAAGACACGCACCATGAGCGCCCACAAAGAAGAGGCAAACCCACACCAAACTTAGTCAGGAAGCAAAAGGAACACAGGGAAGATCAGATAAAGGACTGTTTTTCTAGAAATCAAATCAGGAGCTCCAACTAATGGTGTTAACCCTCCACATCTCTCAAGCCAACTGGAGCACTGGGCCTTACATATCACCTGGGACAGCACAAGTGAAACAGCTTCCGACTAACGAGGTGACACCAATCTGTGGGCCCCACGTGCTAATGTCCAACCTCTAAAAAATAAATGGATAAACCAAAGCCTGTAACAGACAGTTCATGTGTTTGTATTACTAGCATAAACTTTACATACTGTATGTAGTAATTTGGGTTTGAGATCGGCTAGCTCATATCAAATAAAATTGTGTATTGGTCGTGTAAGCATATTTTTAATATGGAATCGCAGGTGAAGCAAAATTAAAGAATGAGCAATGTCCAGAATATATACATTGAAAAAAAATATAAACACAACATGTAAAGTGTTGGTCCCATGTTTCATGAGCTGAAATAAAAGTATATTTCTCAATTTTTGTGCACAAATTTGTTTACATCCCTGTTAGTGAGCAGTTCTCCTTTGCCAAGATAATCCATGCCACACTTGACAGGTGTTGCATATCAAGAAGATGACTAAACAGCATTATCATTACTGAGGTGTGGCATGGTAGCCTAGTGGTTGGGCTAGAAACCAGAAGGTTGCAAGTTCAAATCCCTGAGCTGACAAGGTACAATCTGTCATTCTGCCCCTGAACAGGCAGTTAACCCACTGTTCCAAGGCCGTCATTGAAATTAAAAATTAGTTCTTAACTGACTTGCCTAGTTAAATAAATAAAAAGGTGCAGCTTGTGCTGTGGACACAAAAATGTACAGTTTTGTCACACAACACAACGCCACAGATGTTTTGAAGGAGCGTGCAATTGGCATGCTGACTGCAGGAATGTCCACCAGAGCTGTTGCCAGAGAATTTAATGTTAATTTCTCTACCATAAGCCGCCTCCAACGTCGTTTTAGAGAATTTGGCAGTACGTCCAACCAGAGTCACAACTGCAGACCATGTGTATGGCGTCATGTGAGCGAGCGGGTTTCTGATGTCAACGTTGTGAACAGAGGTGGGGTTATGGTATGAGCAGGCATAAGCTACGGACAACCAACTCAATTGCATTTTGTCGATGGCAATTTGAACACACAAAAATACCGTGACGAGATCCTGAGGCCCATTGTGAGCCCCATTTCAAGGTATCTATGACCAACAGATGCGTATCTGTATTCCCAGTCATGTGAAATACATAGATTAGCGGCTAATGAATTTATTTAAATTGACTGATTTCCTCATATGAACTATAACTCAGTAAAATCAATGAAATTGTTGCGTTTATATTTTTGTTCTGTGCATTCAGAAAGTATTCAGACCCCTTGACTTTTTCCACATTTTGTTACGTTACATCCTTATTCTAAAATAGATTCAATAAATACAAATCCTGAGCAACCTACACACAATACCTCATAATGACAAAGTGAAAACAGGTTTAGAAATGTTTGCTAATTTATTACAAATAAAAAAATGAAATACCTTATTTACATAAGTATTCAGACCCTTTGCTGTAAGACTGGAAATTGATCTCAGGGGCATCCTGTTTCCATTGATTATCCTTGAGATGTTTATACAACTTGGAGTCCACCTGGGGTCAATTCAATTGATTGGGACATGATTTAGAAAGGCACTTTTCTAAACTCAGCAAAAAAGAAACGTCCTCTCACTGTCAACTGCTTTTATTTTCAGCAAACTTAACATGTGTAAATATTTGTATGAACATAAGATTCAGCAACAGACAAACTGAACAAGTTCCACAGACATGTGGCTAACAGAAATGTAATATGTGTCCCTGAACAAAGGGGGGTGGGGGTCAAAATCAAAAGTCAGTATCTGGTGTGGCCACCATCTGCATTACGTACTGCAGTGCATCTCCTCCTCATGGACTGCACCAGATTTGCCAGTTCTTGCTGTGAGATGTTACCCCACTCTTCCAACAAGGCACCTGCAAGTTCCCAGACATTTCTGGGGGGAATGGCCCTAGCCCTCACCTTCCGATCCAATAGGTCCCAGACGTGCTCAATGGGATTGAGATCCGGGCTCTTCGCTGGCAGAGCACTGACATTCCGGTCCTGCAGGAAATCACGCACAGAACGAGCAATATGGCTGGTGGCATTGTCATGCTGGAGGGTCATGTCAGGATGAGCCTGCAGGAAGGGTACCACATGAGGGAGGAGGATGTCTTCACAGCGTTGAGATTGCCTGCAATGACAACAAGCTCAGTCCGATGATGCTGTGACACACCGCCCCAGACCACGTCTCACAGTACGGACATTGCAATTTATTGCCCTGGCCACATCTGCAGTCCTAATGCCTCCTTGCAGCATGCCTAAGGCACGTTCACGCAGATGAGCAGGGACCCTGTGTCATGCAGGTGAAAGAGGACCCAAAAGCGACTTGGCGAAAACAGAGTCTTTAATCCAGTAAAGTAAATACAAACAAAAAACACAACTTTCACTCGAAATGACGAGGACAAACTGGAGACTCGATCTTGAACAGCAGGTGAACAGCAGGTTGCCTCGGGAAGGCACTTGAACCAGACAGACTCAGACACCTGCTCACCACGCAGCATCTGAGGAAAACACGACACGACAGGGCGATACACAAACACAGCACGGTGAATTCTAGACAAGGAACCGACAGGACAGGAACGGAACACAAAGGAAGAAATAGGGACTCTAATCAGGGGAAAGGATCGGGAACAGGTGTGGGAAGACTAAATGATTGATTAGGGGAATAGGAACAGCTGGGAGCAGGAACGGAACGATAGAGAGAAGAGAGAGCGAGAGAGTGAGAGAGGGAGGGGGAGAGAGAGGGATAGAAAGAGGGAAAGAACCTAATAAGACCAGCAGAGGGAAACGAATAGAATGGGAAGCACAGGGACAAGACAAGATAATAAATGACAAAACATGACAGTACCCCCCACTCACCGAGCGCCTCCTGGCGCACTCGAGGAGGAATCCTGGCGGCAACGGAGGAAATCATCAATGAGTGAACGGTCCAGCACGTCCCGAGACGGAACCCAACTCCTCTCCTCAGGACCGTAACCCTCCCAATCCACTAAGTATTGGTGACCCCGTCCCCGAGAACGCATGTCCATGATCTTATGTACCTTGTAAATAGGTGCGCTCTCGACAAGGACGGGAGGGGGGAGGGAAGACGAACGGGGGTGCGAAGAAAGGGCTTGACACAGGAGACATGGAAGACAGGATGGACGCGACGAAGATGTCGCGGAAGAAGCAGTCGCACAGCGACAGGATTGACGACCTGGGAGACACGGAACGGACCAATGAACCGCGGAGTCAACTTACGAGAAGCTGTCGTAAGAGGAAGGTTGCGAGTGGAAAGCCACACTCTCTGGCCGCAACAATACCTTGGACTCTTAATCCTGCGTTTATTGGCGGCTCTCACAGTCTGTGCCCTGTAACGGCAAAGTGCAGACCTCACCCTCCTCCAGGTGCGCTCACAACGTTGGACAAACGCTTGAGCGGAGGGAACGCTGGACTCGGCAAGCTGGGATGAGAACAGAGGAGGCTGGTAACCCAGACTACTCTGAAACGGAGATAACCCGGTAGCAGACGAAGGATGCGAATTGTGAGCGTATTCTGCCCAGGGGAGCTGTTCTGCCCAAGACGCAGGGTTTCTGAAAGAAAGGCTGCGTAGTATGCGACCAATCGTCTGATTGGCCCTCTCTGCTTGACCGTTAGACTGGGGATGAAACCCGGAAGAGAGACTGACGGACGCACCAATCAAACGACAGAACTCCCTCCAAAACTGTGACGTGAATTGCGGGCCTCTGTCTGAAACGGCGTCTAACGGGAGGCCATGAATTCTGAATACATTCTCGATAATGATTTGTGCCGTCTCCTTAGCGGAAGGAAGTTTAGCGAGGGGAATGAAATGTGCCGCCTTAGAGAACCTATCGACAACCGTAAGAATCACAGTCTTCCCCGCAGACAAAGGCAGACCGGTAATGAAGTCTAGGGCGATGTGAGACCATGGTCGAGAAGGAATGGGGAGCGGTCTGAGACGACCGGCAGGAGGAGAGTTACCCGACTTAGTCTGCGCGCAGTCCGAACAAGCAGCCACGAAACGGCGCGTGTCACGCTCCTGAGTCGGCCACCAAAAGCGCTGGCGAATAGACGCAAGAGTGCCTCGAACACCGGGATGACCAGCTAACTTGGCAGAGTGAGCCCACTGAAGAACAGCCAGACGAGTGGAAACAGGAACGAAAAGGAGGTTACTAGGACAAGCGCGGCGACGCAGTGTGCGTGAGTGCTTGCTTAACCTGTCTTTCAATTCCCCAGACTGTTAACCCGACAACACGCCCATAAGGAAGAATCCCCTCGGGATCAGTAGAAGCCACAGAAGAACTAAACAGACGGGATAAGGCATCAGGCTTGGTGTTCTTGCTACCCGGACGGTAAGAAATCACAAACTCGAAACGAGCGAAAAACAACGCCCAACGAGCTTGACGGGCATTAAGTCGTTTGGCAGAACGGATGTACTCAAGGTTCTTATGGTCTGTCCAAACGACAAAAGGAACGGTCGCCCCCTCCAACCACTGTCGCCATTCGCCTAGGGCTAAGCGGATGGCGAGCAGTTCACGGTTACCCACATCATAGTTGCGCTCAGATGGCGACAGGCGATGAGAAAAATAAGCGCAAGGATGAACCTTATCGTCAGACTGGAAGCGCTGGGATAGAATGGCTCCCACGCCTACCTCTGAAGCGTCAACCTCGACAATGAATTGTCTAGTGACGTCAGGAGTAACGAGGATAGGAGCGGACGTAAAACGTTCTTTTAGAAGATCAAAAGCTCCCTGGGCGGAACCGGACCACTTAAAACACGTCTTGACAGAAGTAAGAGCTGTGAGAGGGGCAGCAACTTGACCGAAATTACGAATGAAACGCCGATAGAAATTAGCGAAACCTAAAAAGCGCTGCAACTCGACACGTGACCTTGGAACGGGCCAATCACTGACAGCTTGGACCTTAGCGGAATCCATCTGAATGCCTTCAGCGGAAATAACGGAACCGAGAAAAGTAACGGAGGAGACATGAAAAGAGCACTTCTCAGACTTTACGTAGAGACAATTCTCTAAAAGGCGCTGTAGAACACGTCGAACGTGCTGAACATGAATCTCGAGTGACGGAGAAAAAATCAGGATATCGTCAAGATAGACAAAAACAAAGATGTTCAGCATGTCTCTCAGAACATCATTAACTAATGCCTGAAAAACAGCTGGCGCATTGGCGAGACCAAACGGCAGAACCCGGTACTCAAAATGCCCTAACGGAGTGTTAAACGCCGTTTTCCACTCGTCCCCCTCTCTGATGCGCACGAGATGGTAAGCGTTACGAAGGTCCAACTTAGTAAAGCACCTGGCTCCCTGCAGAATCTCGAAGGCTGATGACATAAGGGGAAGCGGATAACGATTCTTAACCGTTATGTCATTCAGCCCTCGATAATCCACGCAGGGGCGCAGAGTACCGTCCTTCTTCTTAACAAAAAGAACCCCGCCCCGGCCGGAGAGGAAGAAGGCACTATGGTACCGGCGTCAAGAGACACAGACAAATAATCCTCGAGAGCCTTACGTTCGGGAGCCGACAGAGAGTATAGTCTACCCCGAGGAGGAGTGGTCCCCGGAAGGAGATCAATACTACAATCATACGACCGGTGAGGAGGAAGGGAGTTGGCTCGGGACCGACTGAAGACCGTGCGCAGATCATGATATTCCTCCGGCACTCCTGTCAAATCGCCAGGTTCCTCCTGAGAAGTAGGGACAGAAGAAACGGGAGGGATGGCAGACATTAAACACTTCACATGACAAGAAACGTTCCAGGATAGGATAGAATTACTAGACCAATTAATAGAAGGATTATGACATACTAGCCAGGGATGACCCAAAACAACAGGTGTAAACGGTGAACGAAAAATCAAAAAAGAAATAGTCTCACTGTGGTTACCAGATACTGTGAGGGTTAAAGGTAGTGTCTCAAATCTGATACTGGGAAGATGACTACCATCTAAGGCGAACATGGGCGTAGGCTTCTCTAACTCTCTGAAAGGAATGTCATGTTTCCGAACCCATGCTTCGTCCATGAAACAACCCTCAGCCCCAGAGTCTATCAAGGCACTACATGTAGCACCCGAACCGGTCCAGCGTAGATGGACCGACAAAGTAGTACAGGATTTTGATGGAGAGACTTGAGTAGTTGCGCTCACCTGTAGCCCTCCGCTTACAGATGAGCTCTGGCTTTTACTGGACATGAATTAACAAAATGTCCAGCAACTCCGCAATAGAGGCACAGGCGGTTGGTGATCCTCCGTTCCCTCTCCTTAGTCGAGATGCGAATCCCTCCCAGCTGCATGGGCTCAGACTCTGAGCCAGAGGAGGGAGATGGTTGCGATGCGGAGCAGGGAAACACCGTTGATGCGAGCTCTCTTCCACGAGCCCGGTGACGAAGATCTACCCGTCGTTCTATGCGGATGGCGAGAGCAATCAAAGAGTCCACATCTGAAGGAACCTCCCGGGAGAGAATCTCATCCTTAACCACTGCGTGGAGTCCCTCCAGAAAACGAGCGAGCAGCGCCGGCTCGTTCCACTCACTAGAGGCAGCAAGAGTGCGAAACTCAATAGAATAATCCGTTATGGACCGTTCACCTTGGCATAAGGAAGCCAGGGCCCTAGAAGCCTCCCTACCAAAAACTGAACGGTCAAAAACCCGAATCATCTCCTCTTTAAAGTTCTGGAACTTGTTAGAGCAATCAGCCCTTGCCTCCCAGATAGCTGTGCCCCATTCTCGAGCCCGGCCAGTAAGGAGTGAAATGACGTAAGCAACCCGAGCTCTCTCTCTAGAGTATGTGTTGGGTTGGAGAGAGAACACAATCTCACACTGCGTGAGAAAGGAGCGGCACTCAGTGGGCTGCCCGGAGTAGCAAGGTGGGTTATTAACCCTAGGTTCTGGAGGCTCGGCAGGCCAGGAAGTAACAGGTGGCACGAGACGTAGACTCTGGAACTGTCCAGAGAGGTCGGAAACCTGAGCGGCCAGGTTCTCCACGGCATGGCGAGCAGCAGACAATTCCTGCTCGTGTCTGCCGAGCATGGGCTTTTGGATCTCGACGGCAGTGTAACGAGCGTCTGAAGTCGCTGGGTCCATTCCTTGGTCGGTTCCTTCTGTCATGCAGGTGAAAGAGGACCCAAAAGCGACTTGGCGAAAACAGAGTCTTTAATCCAGTAAAGTAAATACAAACAAAAAACACAACTTTCACTCGAAATGACGAGGACAAACTGGAGACTCGATCTTGAACAGCAGGTGAACAGCAGGTTGCCTCGGGAAGGCACTTGAACCAGACAGACTCAGACACCTGCTCACCACGCAGCATCTGAGGAAAACACGACACGACAGGGCGATACACAAACACAGCACGGTGAATTCTAGACAAGGAACCGACAGGACAGGAACGGAACACAAAGGAAGAAATAGGGACTCTAATCAGGGGAAAGGATCGGGAACAGGTGTGGGAAGACTAAATGATTGATTAGGGGAATAGGAACAGCTGGGAGCAGGAACGGAACGATAGAGAGAAGAGAGAGCGAGAGAGTGAGAGAGGGAGGGGGAGAGAGAGGGATAGAAAGAGGGAAAGAACCTAATAAGACCAGCAGAGGGAAACGAATAGAATGGGAAGCACAGGGACAAGACAAGATAATAAATGACAAAACATGACACCCTGGGCATATTTCTTTTGGTGTTTTTCAGAGTCAGTGGAAAGGTCTCTTTCGTGTCCTAAGTTGTCATAACTTTGACCTTAATTGCCTACCATCTAAGTTGTTATTGTCTTAATGACCGTTCCACAGGTGCATGTTCATTAATTGTTAATGGTTCATTGAACAAGCATGGGAAACACTCCATGAATATCCTTGAGTGGCCAAGTCAGAGACTGGACTTGAACGTGATCGAACATCTCTGGAGAGACCTGAAAATACCTGACAGCGCTTGAGAGGATCTGCAGAGAAGAATGGGAGAAACTCCCCACATACAGGTGTGCCAAGATTGTAGTGTTGTACCCAAGAAGACTATGCTGTATTTGCTGCCAAAGGTGCTTCAAAAATGTACTGAGTAAAGGGTCTGCATACTTATGTAAATGTGTTTCATTTTTTTATTTCTAATAAATTAGCACACATTTCTAAACCCGTTTTTGCTTTGTCATTATGGGGTATAATTTAATACATTTTCGAATAAGGCTGTAACGTAACAACTGCAAGCCAGGCCTAATCGCCCACCATCAGGGCCCGACCTCACTAATGCACTTGTGGCTGAATGGAAGCAAGTCCCCGCAGCAATGTTCTAACATCTAGTGGAAAGCCTTCCCAGAAGAGTGAAACCTATTATAGCAGCAAACTGTATGGACAGTTTATGAATAGTAAAGCTGACTTCGGATGCATAATGCACATCAGATAATGAAAAATGTTTTGCATTGATAAAAGGATTGGGTATTATAGAGAGCAATCGTAATGGTTTTTGTAGGCACTATGCCATGGTTCGTTGAACAAAGCCTATGGGGAAATTAATGTCATTTTTGTAGGGTTATTTGATAAACGCTGAAAATAAGGTCCGTGGTAAACATGGGCTTCTTTATACGTTTTGTTCTATGAGATAATCTTCAACAGCTAATGTCACTTTTTGTGAATTTTGAATATTTTATGTAATAAAATAAACATGCACATAAAGGCTTCATAATGCATAAAGGTCATGTTAAGCCTCTTATTCGCAGACCTTTTCGGCAATTATTCCAAAACCCTATTCTTTCCCCATTAATTTTGCCAATATGAATGGCTGAACAACCAGATAATTATTTTTTGTTTTTTTAGGACTACAAGGTGGCGAGTTCTATAAAGACAGTTTGCAGGCTGGATTTTGCATCATTCAAGTAAACTGTTACTTTAAATTGTCTTGTAAAATAACTTGTTTGCTGGCATTGGCTTGTGTTGCCCTTAACAATGCTAATGCTAAGCTATATTTGAGTAGACAATACCAAGTCTTGGATACTTTTTTTTATCCAAGAAAAGAGGTGAATTTGTTGTTTGTTTTAATAGTTAGAAACAACCATTGGATGGGTCAATCTAATTTTAACAAACCAAATCACTCCATCAACACACTGCGTTGTTGATAAAACGTCTTTTGCTAACCTGAGTTATAAAACTCTAAACTGCCATTCATTTTTCACATTGTCAATGTAAAAACAAATTATATTAATTGTGTAGGCTTACCTTGGCCTGACGTTTTTAATAGGAGTGTGGTTCTCTCTCGGATAAGTTGAGAATTCCCTGTCAAGACGAGAGACATGTAGGCCCGGGTGGCTTAACTAGCTAGCCTGGAACCTCAAATGGAGGACACTAACAAACATTTTAAAAGCTGCAGGATCTGTGTTTATTTTGCTTTATTCTGAGACAATGTGGACCTCCGTGACTTACAATGTAGCAACTGTTTGCTGGCAGAGAACTACAGGGGTAAAGTGGCTACTCTCAGCAAACAAGTAGCGAACCTACACAAGCTACAGGAGAATCCACACCTGCCTACCTTTCTTTTCCACCCCAGTAGCCAGATGCCGCTCTGGCCTCGTGGAAGTGTTGCCACCGTGTCAGATCTCCGCAGCCAACTGGCCGGTACTCTGCAGGTATCCCTCCCCGAAGGGGTCCCCCCTTCCCTGGAGAATGGAGCTAGTAGGATGTTCCTTGATGACTTGGTGTATGTTCCTGTTCTCGATCCTACCAATCAGCCATGGAAATATGTCACCTGCCGTGGAAGTCGAAAACAGCGTCCTCTGGCAACGGAGGCCTCCTTGGAGATGTTAAGCCCGGAGTGGACACAGACCAGAAATAGCTTCTCCGTCCTGGATCCAGAGGTTCCAGCACCTTCTTCCCTGGGTGCTTCCGATTCGAGATCGTATCCAGAGGTACCTGCGCCTTCGTCCTCTGTTCTGTTCCCCTCTCCGGTGGCTTCTACCTCGGGTTCAGATCCTCAGAGCTTTCACCCTCATCAGACCGTGAGGCTGTCCAAGACTCTGGCCAATTCACCATCCAAATCAAATTTTATTTGTCACATACACATGGTTAGCAGATGTTAATGTGAGTGTAGTGAAATGCTTGTGCTTCTAGTTCCGACAATGCAGTGATAACCAACAAGTAATCTAACTAACAATTCCAAAACTACTGTCTTATACACAGTGTAAGGGGATAAGGAATATGTACATAAGGATATATGAATGAGTGATGGTACAGAGCAGCATACAGTAGATGGTATCGAGTACAGTATATACATATGAGATGAGTATGTAGACAAAGTAAACAAAGTGGCATAGTTAAAGTGGCTAGTGATACATGTATTACATAAGGATGCAGTCGATGATGTAGGGATGCAGTCGATGATCCATGGTGGATACTACAGCTGGCTCGGGTCCATCTGGCCCCACCGCCCTTCGGTCCTTGTGGGGTTTTCGAAACCATTTGAGGCGAAACAACGTCTGGACCTCCTCTGCCATTGCACCAGCTGTCATCATTGGCAGTTCTATGGTAAGAAATATCATGGTTCCTGGGGCAAAAATCCTGTGCTATCCTAGAGCACAAGTACAGGATATTACAAGGCTGCTTTCGACCATTCTATGACTTATGCCGGGAGCTGATGCTGTCGTAGTCTATGTGGGGTCAAACGATATTAGGAGGACTAGCTCGGAACTGCTGAAAATTGATTTTAAAGTACTAATTCTAGCAGTGAAAGATTTTTTAAAAGCGGCCAATTATTTCAGGTCCGGTACCATCGTTGGGCCGTGGGTGTGAAATATTTACTGGCTACTGGCATTACACACCTGGCTAAAAGATTATAGCTCTGTTGGAATCACTTTCATAGATCACTTTGACAGTTTCTGAAAACAGAAGATGCTCTACAGGAATGACGGAGTCCATCCAAATCATCTTGGCTCCTGTCCACACATTTCAAGGCTGCGTTGAGACAGCTCAGATGATCCCTACCGTTGTGTCGCTAGGTTGTTGTAGTGCTGCTGCTAATGTACATTATCCCAGGGGTGTTGGCAGACACAATGTAAGTAACCTAATTTATGTCCCTCTAACTGCCATGAATGCCTCTGTTGATCCTACAGCTATTGTACGCAGTAATCAAGTGCCTATAAACCAGAGTTTTACTAATACCACAGATGTGGTGTGCCCTACTAGGAAGTCCTGTGTGCCGCTCACCCTGCACTATCAGCTCGAATATAAATAACATTGTCATGTCTACTTCTGATAAGCTTCCCAGTAAAGCAATAAAAACAAGCATCCCAGAAAAATTCTAAAAATAGGCTGCATCTGTTAACGTGGGCTATGAAACAAGTTCCATGAAATCAATAACTTGCTCGTAAAAGATGACATTAATATTATATTTCTGAAACTCACTTGGATAATACCTTTGATACAGTGGTAGCAATACATGGCTTTAACATCTACAGACAAGACAGAAATGCCAATGGGTGAAGTGTTGCGGTCTATATTCAGAACCACATTCCTGTAAAGATTAGAGAGAATCTCATGTTAAATACTGTTGAAGTAATATGTCTACATGTTTATCTGCCTCACCTAAAGCCCATTCTTGCTATAGACCACCAAGTGCTAACAGTTAGTATCTGGATAATATGTTTGAAATGCTTGATATGTGATTTCAACAGAAGTACATTTTCTGGGTGATTTTAAATATTTACTGGATTTCATCACGCTGCCCACTCAAGAAAAAGCTTCAAAATGTAACCAGTGCCTGCAAGCTGGTTCAGGTTATCAGTCAACCTACAAGCGTAGTTACAAACTGCACAGGAATGAAATCATCAACATGTAATCATCAACATCTTTACTAATGCTGCTGAAATTTGCTTTAAAGCCATCGGCTGTAGCAATCACAATATAGTAGCCATATCAAAGTTCCAAAGGCTGAGCCTAATATTGTCAGATCCTGATCTGTTTCACCAGTCTTTGTGATTGTCTCCACCCCCCTCCATGTGTCACCCATCTTCCCCATTATCCCCTGTATATTTATACAGTGCCTTTGTCATGTTTTGTCTTAGATTGTCTTGTCATTTTGCTTTTCCCTCTGTTCATTTTCCCCCTGCTGGTCTTTTTAGGTTCGTTCCCCTTTTTCTCTCTCCCTTCCTCTCTCTCTTCTCTCTATCGTTCCGTTCCTGCTCCCAGCTGTTCCTATTCCCCTAATCAATCATTTAGTCTTCCCACACCTGTTCCCGATCCTTTTCCCTGATTAGAGTCCCTATTTCTCTCCTTGTTTTCCGTTCCTGCCCTGTCGGATCCTTGTCTATTGTTCACCGTGCTGTGTCTATGTATCGCCCTGTCGTGTCGTGTTTCCCTCAGATGCTGCGTGGTGAGCAGGTGTCTGAGTCTGCTACGTTCAAGTGCCTTCCCGAGGCAACCTGCAGTTCTTGATCAAGTCTCCAGTCTGTTCTCGTCATTACGAGTAGAATTATGCCTTTTGATTGTAAAGTTACTTTACTGGATTAAAGACTCTGTTTTCGCCAAGTCGCTTTTGGGTCCTCATTCACCTGCATAACAGAAGGATCCGACCAAAGAATGGACCCAGCGACTACAGATGCTCGTAACACTGCCGTCGAGATCCAAGGAGCCATGCTCGGCAGACACGAGCAGGAATTGTCTGCTGCTCGCCATGCCGTGGAGAACCTGGCCGCTCAGGTTTCCGACCTCTCTGGACAGTTCCAGAGTCTTCGTCTCGTGCCACCTGTTACTTCCTGGCCTGCCGAGCCTCCGGAACCTAGGGTTAATAACCCACCTTGCTACTCCGGGCAGCCCACGGAGTGCCGCTCCTTTCTCACACAGTGTGATATTGTGTTCTCTCTCCAACCCAACACATACTCTAGCGAGAGAGCTCGGGTTGCTTACGTCATTTCACTCCTTACTGGCCGGGCTCGAGAGTGGGGCACAGCTATCTGGGAGGCAAGGGCTGATTGTTCAAACAATTACCAGAACTTTAAAGAGGAGATGATTCGAGTTTTTGACCGTTCAGTTTTTGGTAGGGAGGCTTCTAGGGCCCTGGCTTCCCTATGCCAAGGTGATCGATCCATAACGGATTACTCTATAGAGTTTCGCACTCTTGCTGCCTCTAGTGACTGGAACGAGCCGGCGCTGCTCGCTCGTTTTCTGGAGGGACTCCACGCAGTGGTCAAAGATGAGATTCTCTCTCGGGAGGTTCCTTCCAGTGTGGACTCTTTGATTGCTCTCGCCATCCGCATAGAACGACGGGTAGATCTTCGTCACCAAGCTCGTGGAAGAGAGCTCGCGTCAACGGTGTTTCCCTGCTCCGCATCGCAACCATCTCCCTCCTCTGGCTCAGAGACTGAGCCCATGCAGCTGGGAGGTATTCGCATCTCGACCAAGGAGAGGGAACGGAGGATCACCAACCGCCTGTGCCTCTATTGCGGATTTGATGGACATTTTGTCAATTCATGTCCAGTAAAGGCCAGAGCTCATCAGTAAGCGGAGGGCTACTGGTGAGCGCTACTACTCAGGTCTCTTCATCTAGATCCTGTACTACTATGTCGGTCCATCTACGCTGGAACGGTTCGGGTGCTACATGCAGTGCCTTGATTGACTCTGGGGCTGAGGGTTGTTTCATGGACGAAGCATGGGCTCGGAAACATGACATTCCTTTCAGACAGTTAGACAAGCCTACGCCCATGTTTGCCTTAGATGGTAGTCATCTTCCCAGTATCAGATTTGAGACACTACCTTTAACTCTCACAGTATCTGGTAACCACAGTGAGACTATTTCTTTTTTGATTTTTCGTTCACCTTTTACACCTGTTGTTTTGGGTCATCCCTGGCTAGTATGTCATAATCCTTCTATTAATTGGTCTAGTAATTCTATCCTATCCTGGAACGTTTCTTGTCATGTGAAGTGTTTAATGTCTGCCATCCCTCCCATTTCTTCTGTTCCCACTTCTCAGGAGGAACCTGGCGATTTGACAGGAGTGCCGGAGGAATATCATGATCTGCGCACGGTCTTCAGTCGGTCCCGAGCCAACTCCCTTCCTCCTCACCGGTCGTATGATTGTAGTATTGATCTCCTTCCGGGGACCACTCCTCCTCGGGGTAGACTATACTCTCTGTCGGCTCCCGAACGTAAGGCTCTCGAGGATTATTTATCTGTGTCTCTTGACGCCGGTACCATAGTGCCTTCTTCCTCTCCGGCCGGGGCGGGTTCTTTTTGTTAAGAAGAAGGACGGTACTCTGCGCCCCTGCGTGGATTATCGAGGGCTGAATGACATAACGGTTAAGAATCGTTATCCGCTTCCCCTTATGTCATCAGCCTTCGAGATTCTGCAGGGAGCCAGGTGCTTTACTAAGTTGGACCTTCGTAACGCTTACCATCTCGTGCGCATCAGAGAGGGGGACGAGTGGAAAACGGCGTTTAACACTCCGTTAGGGCATTTTGAGTACCGGGTTCTGCCGTTTGGTCTCGCCAATGCGCCAGCTGTTTTTCAGGCATTAGTTAATGATGTTCTGAGAGACATGCTGAACATCTTTGTTTTTGTCTATCTTGACGATATCCTGATTTTTTCACCGTCACTCGAGATTCATGTTCAGCACGTTCGACGTGTTCTACAGCGCCTTTTAGAGAATTGTCTCTACGTGAAGGCTGAGAAGTGCTCTTTTCATGTCTCCTCCGTTACTTTTCTCGGTTCCGTTATTTCCGCTGAAGGCATTCAGATGGATTCCGCTAAGGTCCAAGCTGTCAGTGATTGGCCCGTTCCAAGGTCACGTGTCGAGTTGCAGCGCTTTTTAGGTTTCGCTAATTTCTATCGGCGTTTCATTCGTAATTTCGGTCAAGTTGCTGCCCCTCTCACAGCTCTTACTTCTGTCAAGACGTGTTTTAAGTGGTCCGGTTCCGCCCAGGGAGCTTTTGATCTTCTAAAAGAACGTTTTACGTCCGCTCCTATCCTCGTTACTCCTGACGTCACTAGACAATTCACTGTCGAGGTTGACGCTTCAGAGGTAGGCGTGGGAGCCATTCTATCCCAGCGCTTCCAGTCTGACGATAAGGTTCATCCTTGCGCTTATTTTTCTCATCGCCTGTCGCCATCTGAACGCAACTATGATGTGGGTAACCGCGAACTGCTCGCCATCCGCTTAGCCCTAGGCGAATGGCGACAGTGGTTGGAGGGGGCGACCGTTCCTTTTGTCGTTTGGACAGACCATAAGAACCTTGAGTACATCCGTTCTGCCAAACGACTTAATGCCCGTCAAGCTCGTTGGGCGTTGTTTTTCGCTCGTTTCGAGTTTGTGATTTCTTACCGTCCGGGTAGCAAGAACACCAAGCCTGATGCCTTATCCCGTCTGTTTAGTTCTTCTGTGGCTTCTACTAATCCCGAGGGGATTCTTCCTTATGGGCGTGTTGTCGGGTTGACAGTCTGGGGAATTGAAAGACAGGTTAAGCAAGCACTCACGCACACTGCGTCGCCGCGCGCTTGTCCTAGGAACCTCCTTTTCGTTCCTGTTTCCACTCGTCTGGCTGTTCTTCAGTGGGCTCACTCTGCCAAGTTAGCTGGTCATCCCGGTGTTCGAGGCACTCTTGCGTCTATTCGCCAGCGCTTTTGGTGGCCGACTCAGGAGCGTGACACGCGCCGTTTCGTGGCTGCTTGTTCGGACTGCGCGCAGACTAAGTCGGGTAACTCTCCTCCTGCCGGTCGTCTCAGACCGCTCCCCATTCCTTCTCGACCATGGTCTCACATCGCCCTAGACTTCATTACCGGTCTGCCTTTGTCTGCGGGGAAGACTGTGATTCTTACGGTTGTCGATAGGTTCTCTAAGGCGGCACATTTCATTCCCCTCGCTAAACTTCCTTCCGCTAAGGAGACGGCACAAATCATCATCGAGAATGTGTTCAGAATTCATGGCCTCCCGTTAGACGCCGTTTCAGACAGAGGCCCGCAATTCACGTCACAGTTTTGGAGGGAGTTCTGTCGTTTGATTGGTGCGTCCGTCAGTCTCTCTTCCGGGTTTCATCCCCAGTCTAACGGTCAAGCAGAGAGGGCCAATCAGACGATTGGTCGCATACTACGCAGCCTTTCTTTCAGAAACCCTGCGTCTTGGGCAGAACAGCTCCACTGGGCAGAATACGCTCACAACTCGCTTCCTTCGTCTGCTCCCGGGTTATCTCCGTTTCAGAGTAGTCTGGGTTACCAGCCTCCTCTGTTCTCATCCCAGCTTGCCGAGTCCAGCGTTCCCTCCGCTCAAGCGTTTGTCCAACGTTGTGAGCGCACCTGGAGGAGGGTGAGGTCTGCACTTTGCCGTTACAGGGCACAGACTGTGAGAGCCGCCAATAAACGCAGGATTAAGAGTCCAAGGTATTGTTGCGGCCAGAGAGTGTGGCTTTCCACTCGCAACCTTCCTCTTACGACAGCTTCTCGTAAGTTGACTCCGCGGTTCATTGGTCCGTTCCGTGTCTCCCAGGTCGTCAATCCTGTCGCTGTGCGACTGCTTCTTCCGCGACATCTTCGTCGCGTCCATCCTGTCTTCCATGTCTCCTGTGTCAAGCCCTTTCTTCGCACCCCCGTTCGTCTTCCCTCCCCCCCTCCCGTCCTTGTCGAGAGCGCACCTATTTACAAGGTACGTAGAATCATGGACATGCGTTCTCGGGGACGGGGTCACCAATACTTAGTGGATTGGGAGGGTTACGGTCCTGAGGAGAGGAGTTGGGTTCCGTCTCGGGACGTGCTGGACCGTTCGCTTATTGATGATTTCCTCCGTTGCCGCCAGGATTCCTCCTCGAGTGCGCCAGGAGGCGCTCGGTGAGTGGGGGGGTACTGTCATGTTTTGTCTTAGATTGTCTTGTCATTTTGCTTTTCCCTCTGTTCATTTTCCCCCTGCTGGTCTTTTTAGGTTCGTTCCCCTTTTTCTCTCTCCCTTCCTCTCTCTCTTCTCTCTATCGTTCCGTTCCTGCTCCCAGCTGTTCCTATTCCCCTAATCAATCATTTAGTCTTCCCACACCTGTTCCCGATCCTTTTCCCTGATTAGAGTCCCTATTTCTCTCCTTGTTTTCCGTTCCTGCCCTGTCGGATCCTTGTCTATTGTTCACCGTGCTGTGTCTATGTATCGCCCTGTCGTGTCGTGTTTCTGTTATGCAGGTGAATGAGGACCCAAAAGCGACTTGGCGAAAACAGAGTTTTTAATCCAGTAAAGTTATTTTACAAACAAAAGGCATAATACTACTCGTAATGACGAGAACAGACTGGAGACTTGATCAAGAACTGCAGGTTGCCTCGGGAAGGCACTTGAACGTAGCAGACTCAGACACCTGCTCACCACGCAGCATCTGAGGGAAACACGACACGACAGGGCAATACATAGACACAGCACGGTGAATAATAGACAAGGATCCGACAGGACAGGAACGGAAAACAAGGGAAGAAATAGGGACTCTAATCAGGGGAAAAGATAAGGAACAGGTGTGGGAAGACTAAATGATTGATTAGGGGAATAGGAACAGCTGGGAGCAGGAACGGAACGATAGAGAGAAGAGAGAGCGAGAGAGTGAGAGAGGGAGGGGGAGAGAGAGGGATAGAAAGAGGGAAAGAACCTAATAAGACCAGCAGAGGGAAACGAATAGAAGGGGAAGCACAGGGACAAGACATGATAATCAATGACAAAACATGACAGTTTCCCTCAGATGCTGCGTGGTGAGCAGGTGTCTGAGTCTGCTACGTTCAAGTGCCTTCCCGAGGCAACCTGCAGTTCTTGATCAAGTCTCCAGTCTGTTCTCGTCATTACGAGTAGAATTATGCCTTTTGATTGTAAAGTTACTTTACTGGATTAAAGACTCTGTTTTCGCCAAGTCGCTTTTGGGTCCTCATTCACCTGCATAACAGCCTTGCGAAAGTATTCGCCCCCCTTGAACTTTGCGACCTTTTGCCACATTTCAGGCTTCAAACATAAAGATATAAAACTGTATTTTTTTGTGAAGAATCAACAACAAGTGGGACACAATCATGAAGTGGAACGACATTTATTGGATATTTCAAACTTTTTTAACAAATCAAAAACTGAAAAATTGGGCGTGCAAAATTACCTGCGTTTTCTGTCTGTCTGTGCCAATTTGTCTCGTTTGTTCAAGTCAACCAGCAGTTTGTATTTCAGTGCCTGCTTTTTTCCCCAGTCTCTTTTCTTGCCCTCCCGGTTATGGCCCCGAGCCTGCCTGCCTGACCACTCTGCTTGCCTGCCTGACCACTCTGCCTGCCTGCCTGACCACTCTGCCTGCCAGCCTGACCACTCTGCCTGCCAGCCTGACCACTCTGCCTGCCAGCCTGACCACTCTGCCTGCCAGCCTGACCACTCTGCCTGCCAGCCTGACCACTCTGCCTGCCAGCCTGACCACTCTGTCTGCCAGCCTGACCACTCTGCCTGCCTGCCTGACCACTCTGCCTGCCGACAGGTACCTCTGCCCCCCTCTGGATTACCGATCTCTGCCTTAACCTGAGCCTGCCTGCTGTCCCACCTCTGGTTCTGACCCCTGCCTGCCTTGACCTGTCTATTGCATGCCCCTGTTTGGAACATCAAACTATTGTTGATCTGGGTCTTCCCTTCGTACCTGATAAATATAGTGTATAAGAGAGAGTTCAATACATTTTGTAGTGATTTCTATGTTGATGTAAATAATATTTCCTGCTCTGTGATGTCATGAGGTGCAACCAGATGCTGCACTTGACATTTATGAAATTGTTTATTCCAGTTACTAATAAGCAACCATTTAAGAAAATGACTGCAAACTGTTAAATACCCTTGGATTTATGAGGAATTGAGAAATTGTATGGTTGAAAGGGAAGAGGCAAAAGGAATGTCAAATAAGTCTGGCTGCACAACCGATTGGGAAAACACTGCAAATCGAGAAATCGTGTGACTAAACTGACTAAAAAAAAAATTATACTACGAAGCAAATGATAGTAAAAAGCTTTGGAGCACCTTCAATTACATTTTGGGCAAACTCAGCTGCGTCATTCATTGAATTAGATGGCTCATCCATCACACAACCCACTGATATTGCCAACTACTTAAAAAAAATTGGCAAGATTAGCAAACTTCCACTCCTGAGTGGGGCAGCGCATCAGTGCTGCGGTGTCACTACAGCCTCTGGTTACAGGAGACCCATGAAGTGGTGCACAATTGGCCCAGCATCGTCCGGGTTAGGGGAGGGTTTGTCTCATCGTACTCTAGCAACTCCTTGTGGCGGGCCAGGCACCTGCAAGCTAAACCCTGTCATCAGTTGGATAGTGTATCCTCCGACACATTGGTGCGGCTGGCTTCCGCGTCAGCTTATGTCAAAAGTAGCGTGGCATCGCAGGGTCGTGTTTCAGAGGACGCATGGCTCTCGACCTTCGCCTCTCCCAAGTCCGTAGGGGAGTTGCAGCGATGAGAGACTAACTATCAATTGGATACCACGAAATTGAGAAAAGGGGTAAAAGTAATAAACAAATATTTGCAAACTTAGGCATGACATGCCAGCAACAAACGCACACACTATACATCCAAGTATAACTGACCATATTATGAAAGACAAGCATCGTAATTTTGAATTCTGTGTGGAAGAGGTGAAGAAATTGTCTACCAACAATGACAAGCCACCGGGGTCTGACAACTTGGATGGAATATTGCTGCGGATAATAGCGGACGATATTGCAACTCATACTTGTCATATCTTCAATTTAAACCTACTAGAAAGTGTGCCCTCAGGCTTGGAAGCAAAAGTAATTATGCTACCTAAGAATAGTAAAGCCCCTTTACTGGCTTAAATAGCCATCCAATCAACCAGTTACCAACCCGTAGTAAACTTTTGGGAAGGACATTCAACAAGCACAACACTTACACTGATTGGCTGAGACAAATTGATGAAAAGATTTAGACTTCAGTGTGGCTTTTGACATCAGTCTGCTGCTGGAAAAACTTATGTTATGGCTTTACACCCATCCACTATATTGTGGATAAAGAGTTACCTGTCTAACAGAACACAGAGGGTGTTACTTAACGGAAGCCTCTACAACATAATCCAGGTCGAATCAGGAATTCCCCAGGGCAGCTGTTTAGGCCCCCTTTTTCAAACTTTAATGACATGCCACTTGCTTTGAGGAATTTTAAGTATTTGGGACAAAATATTTCCCTAAACCTCAACTAAATCTTGTAATGAATAATGTGGAAATTTAGCACGTTGAGGTGACTAAACTGCTTGGAGTAACCCTGGATTGTAAACTGTCATGGTCAAAACATGTTAATACAACAGTAGCTAAAATGTCTGTTCACCACAGAGGGATGGTGAATTGGCTTACACTTGGCACAAAAGAGGGTAGCACGGCTGGCCCTTAAATGTAAACAGGGAGCTAACATTAAGACATGCATGTCAATCTCTCATGGCTGGAGTGGAGAGATTGATTTCATCTCTACTTGTTTTGTAAAAAGTGTTGACAAGCTGAATGCACTGAGCTTTCTGTTTAAACTAATAGCACACAGCTCAGACACCTATGCGTACCCCACAAGACTCTTCACAATCCCCAAGTCCAGAACAGACTATGGGAGGTGCACAGTACTACATAGAGACATGACTACATGGAACTCTATTCCACATCAGGTAAAAACAGATACAAATGGAACAGTGGGGACTGTGAAGAGACACACACACAGGTACAAACACACACATACATAAGCTAGCACACACGTACATTGAAATATTGTATGGTGGTATTATACACTTTATGTAGTGGTGTAATAATGTTATATGATGTACTGTTATCTTTTGTTTTATGTGTGATGTAAGTGCCTAAATGTTTTTGGACCCAAGGAAGAGTATCAGCTATTGGGGATCCCTAATAAACACAAACGTCAATAACTACAGTTGAAGTCGGAAGTTTACATACACTTAGGTTGGAGTCATTAAAACTCGTTTTTCAACCACTCCACAAATGTCTTGTTAACAAACCATAGTTTTGGCAAATCGTTTAGGACATCAAGTAATATTTACAACAATTGTTTACAGGCAGATTATTTCACTGTATCACAATTCCAGTGGGTCAAAAGTTTACATACACTAAATTGACTGTGCCTTTAAAAAGCTTGGAAAATTCCAGAAAATGGTATCATGGCTTTAGAAGCTTCTGATAGGCTAATTGGAGGTGTACCTGTGGATGTATTTCAGGGCCTACCTTCAAACTCAGTGCCTCTTTGCTTGACATCATGGGAAAATCTAAGGGAATCAGTCAAGTCCTCAGAAAAAAAATTGTAGACCTCCACAAGTCTGGTTCATCCATAGGAGCAATTTCGAAACGCCTGAAGGTACTACGTTCATCTGTACAAACAATAGTACGGAAGTATAAACACCATGGGACCACGCGGCCTCCATACCACTCAGGAAGGAGACGCGTTCTGTCTCCTAGAGATAAACGTACTTTGGTGTGAAAAGTGCAAATCAATCCCTGAACAACAGTAAAGGACCAAGTGAAGATGCTGGAGGAAACAGGTACAAATGTATCTAGATCCACAGTAAAACGAGTCCTATAAATGACATACCGCTCAGCAAGGAAGAAGCCACTACTCCAAAACCATCATAAAAAAGCCAGACTACGGTTTGCAACTGCACATGGGGACAAAGATTGTACTTTTTTGAGGAATGTCCTCTGGTCTGATAAAACACAAATAGAACTGTTTGGCCATAATGGCCATCGTTATGTTTGGAGGAAAAAGAGGGAGGCTTGCAAGCCGGATAACACTTTCCCAACCGTGAAGCACGGGGCTGGCAGCATCATGTTGTGGGGGTGCTTTGCTGCAGGAGGGACTGGTGCACTTCACAAAATAGATGGCATCATGAGGGAGGAAAATTATGTGGATATATTGAAGCAACATCTCAAGACATCAGTCAGAAAATCAAAGCTTGGTCACAAATGGGTCTTCTAAATGGACAAATACCCCAAGCATACTTCCAAAGTTGTGGCAATATGGCTTAAGGACAACAAGGTCAGGGTATTGGAGTGGCCATCACAAAGCCCTGACATCAATCCCATAGAAAATTTGTGGGCAGAACTGAAAAAGCGTGTGCAAGCAAGGAGGCCTACAAACCTGACTCAGTTACACCAGCTCTGTCAGGAGGAATGGGCCAAAATTCACCCAACTTATTGTGGGAAGCTTGTGGAAGGCTACCCAAAACATTTGACCCAAGTTAAACAATTCATAGGCAATGCTACCAAATACTAATTGAGTGTATGTAAACTTCTGACCCACTGGGAATGTGATGAAATAAATAAGAGGAAATAAATCATTCTCTCTACTATTATTCTGACATTTCACATTCTAAAAATAAAGTGGTGATCCTAACTGACCTAAGACAGGGAATCTTTACTATGATGAAATGTCAGGAATTGTGAAAAACTGAGTTTAAATGTATTTGGCTAAGGTGTATGTAAACTTCAACTGTATCTCAAGTGGTCTTTCCTCAATTCCATGCATCCTATATCCCTGCATAATTCTCAACCGTATTGGAGGAGAAGGTCCAAGGTCCCTCCCTTTGGACCTACTTCTCCAATGCATTTTGAATAGGAGGTGTGGAGAGAGGATGCCAGGAATCGAGGACAGATTAGTTGACAAAGTGTCTGTGTGTAAGGATGCGACAGGTCTGAGGGTCCTTACCAGCCCTTCCTCTCCTGGTCTCAGCGAGGTCACTGCCAGGTCGTTGCCGCTCTCGTCGAAGGCATTGATGTCGATTCCCCAGTTGGTGTGCGGCTGCTTGAACCAGTTCTGCAGCACGTGCTTGAAGTCGATACTCTGCCAGTGGCCCACACGTGAATTGAGCTCGATCTTCAATGAGCGGATGCGGATGTGGCGGCTGCCCTGCTCCGTGACAGGCTTCAGCCTGAGGATCTGCAGGTAGACGGTGGAAGTCTGCTGCAGCGGCCGAAGGTACACCCACAGCTGAGCCTTCAGCACCTTGGTGAACATGAGTTTGGGGCTGAACTTAAAGAAGCAGCAGCTGGGCTTGCCGTCCACCTGCACCAAGGGCTCCGCTGTGGGATAGAGAAAGACAAACAGAGTTTCTACATTAATAAAGGTTTAAAACCTCTACAGGATCAGTGTCCCCCCACGGGACGGATGTGCTAACGTAGGCTAATATGATTAGCATGAGGTTGTAAGCAACAAGAACATTTCCTAGGACATAGACATATCTGATATGGACAGAAAGCTTAAATTCTTGTTAATCTAACTGCAAAAAGCATTGTCCAATGTACAGTAGCTATTACAGTGAAATAATACCATGCTATTGTTTGAGGAGAGTGCACAGTTATGAACTTGAAAATGTATCAATAAACCAATTAGGCACATTTGGGCAGACTTGATACAACATTTCAAACAGAAATGAAATGGTTCATTGGATCAGTCTAAAACTTTGCACATACACTGCTGCCATCTAGTGGCCAAAACCGAAATTATGCCTAACCTGGAATAATACATTGTGACCTTTCTCTTGCATTTTTTTCCATATTGTATCAAGACTATGCATATCCTTGCTTCATGTCCTGAGCTACAGGCAGTTAGATTTGGATATGTAATTTTAGGTGAAAAATTAAAAAGATATCTGATCCTTAATATCTGTAGAAATATAGCTCTACATAAGAGATCAAACAAGGTGTCAATACAAAGGATGATCAATGGGGCAGCAGGTAGCCTAGTTGTTAGAGCGCTGGACTAGTAACCGAAAGATTGCAAGATCAAATCCCGAGCTGACAAGGTGAAAATCTGTCTTTCTGCCCCTGAACAGGCAGTTAACCCACTGTTTCTATGCCATCATTGAAAATAAGAAATTGTTCTTAACTGACGTGCCTAGTTAAATAAAGGTAAAACATGTTTTTTCAAATGACACTGGACTGGAGCATGGCTTTACAAATATATCATTATAGCATTGTATGCTTCAATTGTAAATGACCTCAATAAGAAACAATATTGTTGCTTTGATCACATCAGAAGACGTCCGTCTCGTAATCTCCAAAATACAACAACTTTGTTTGGATGTTGTAAAGGACCATTCACCGAAACTGAAGAGATATAGCTAGCTAACTAACTCCTTTTGAATGTGGAAAAAACAGTGGACAGAGACTTGCTAGCATGGAATCTGCCTCCAGAAAAAAGCTTCTCCCAAGTGGGTGTGACACCTACTCCCGTTGCCTGCTGCACTGCTGCTTGGATTCCACCTGGCGATCTGATCACCGCCTGCCTTGGCTTATCTGCTACAGATGCCACCCCCCTTTCCCGCCTACTGATCAGAATTTTATGTAGGCTAATTAACTTGAAGCTTATTATGTGAGCTTACTCAGAAATGCTTGAATTAACTAGTATAAGCCTACTATTTATTTTATCGCATACTTTTATAGCCTACTGGACTCAGAGAGCTACTCTCTCAAGTTATCTTGTTGGGGCGAGTGACTCTTTGAACTTACAATGGCTAGCCCCAAGTCATTATATTTTTTCTTGTTTTATGCTATTTGCCTCATGTTCCCCTAAGGAAAAGCACCTTTAGTAAATCTGCATTCTCTGTGAGAGCTTCCCATGTCTGGAATACACTGCCATCAGACACACATAACTGCACCACATATCACACTTTCACAAAATGCTTGAAGACCTGGCTAAAGGTCAATCAGATTTGTGAACATGGTCCCTAGCTGTGTGTGGCTGCTTTCCATGTTGTCTGTTGTCTGTAGCTTGTGAGGTGTGGAAACATTTTGTTGCTTTTATGAATTTTGTTTTGCTGCTTTTTGTTCTATGTTGCTCTGTCTGTATGCTATGTCTTGCTTGTCCTATGTTGCTATGTCTTGCTTGTTCTATGGTGCTATTGTCTATATTGTAATTGTTTTTAATAACCTGCCCAGGGACTGCGGTTGAAAATTAGCCGGCTGGCTAAAACCGGCACTTTTACTGAAACGTTGATTAATGTGCACTGTCCCTGTAAAAATAAAATAAACTAAACTAAAACTAAACTCCTGCGTGCCTTGTTGACTATGAACGTGCTTGTTTACCCAACCGTGGGACAGACTGTTTGGTCCCATCCTCGGGACTCTGACTCTATTGGTTACACGGACTCTTGCCCTCCCATCCTATTCTAACCACCTCTTGCCGGCTTTGTATTCATGTTACCTGATGAAATTGCTGTACAATATGATCTTGTTGCCATCTGATGCACATTCAAATGTCATTAAAAAACACTGCAGAGCTCTCCTTGTCCTTTGCCGTGGCCTGATTGCATTACTGCTGATGATATCTTCAAATGTGCATATACACTCTGGCCCCAATTCTGACTTGTCCTCTGATATCTGTTTCACAGATTTCTGCTCTCGTAAAAGCCTGAGTTTTCTGCACGTTAACACTAGAAGATTATTACCTAAAATGTATCAATTGAAAGTGTGGGTCCACAGCTCCAATCCAGATGTGTTGGTCATTACTGAGACGTGGTTAAGGAAGAGTGTTCTGAACACTGATGTTAACCTTTCTGGTTATAATCTTTTTTGGCAAGAGTGATCATCCAAAAGTGGTGGAGTGGCAAACTTTATCAAGGAACACTTTCAGTGCTCGGTTGTCTCTGCCAAGTCTGTCCCCAAACAACTTGATTTGCTGGTTTTAAGCACTAAACTTTCAAATAGCTTTTTGTTGGCTGGGTGTTATCATCACTGGCCTGTACCCTAAATTCTCTCCTGGCCCCTTACACTAAGTCTGAATTTGTCCCGCTAGGTGACCTGAACTGGGACATACTTAAACCCCCTGACCAATTCCTAAAGCAATGGGACTCCCTAAAATTCTCAGATTATTACCAATCCCACAAGGTACGACTCCAAACACCCAGAAAAGGATACTCTCCTTGACGTTATCCTCACAAATAATCCCGATAGGTATCAGTCTGGTGTTTTCTGTAATGACCTTAGTGATCACTGTTTTACAGCCTGTGTTCGTAATGGCTGCTCAGTGAAACGACTTGTCCTGATTTGTCATAGGCGCTTGTTAAAAAACTTTAATGAGCAAGCCTTCCTTCGTGACCTGGTTTAGAATTGGTATAGAAGCTTGTTCCCCTCTGGCGAAGACGCTTGGACTTTCTTTTTTTGCTATTTTCAGTGGTATTGCTAACAAACACACCCCCATAAAGAAAATGAGAATTAAAAACAGGTTCAGCCCCTGGTTCGACTTTGATTTGGCAGAGTTACTCCACCTCAAGAATTCTATTTGGCGAAAGGCTCAGCACACGCATACTCAGGCTGACTGGATCCGGAAGGCCAAAGTTAGTTACTTAAAGACATGGAGAATAAACCCTCTTCCTCACAGCTGCCCATGTCCCTTAATGTTGATGATGTGGTTGTTACTAACAAGGAGCACATGGCTGAGCTCTTTAATCACCACGTCATTAAGTCAGGATTCCTATTTGACTCAGTCATGCCTCATTGCCCATCCAACATTTCCTCATCTCCCACCCCTTCTAATGTGACTGACTACCTCTTTTTCCCCTGTCCCGCTACAAAGCTTCTCTCTGCAGGCATTCACTTAGTCTGAGGTGCTAAAGGAGCTCCTTAAACTTAACCCCCAAAAAACATCTGGGTCAGATGGTTTAGATCCTTTCTTCTTTAAGTTTGCTGCCCCTATCATCACCAAGCCTGTCTCTCCTCTCTGGGGAGGTTCCCACTGCTTGGAAGGCAGCCTCAGTGCGTCCTTTGTCAATAATCAACTGACTGGCTTTCTTGATGTCTATACTATTCTCTCTGGTATGCAATCTGGTTTTCGCTCAGGTTATGGATGTGTCACTGAAACCTTAAAGCTCCTAAATTATGTCACCATTGCTTTTGATTCTAAGCAGTGTTGTGCTCTATTTCTATTGATTTGGCCAAAGCGTTTTATATGGAAGACCATTCCATTCTTGTGGGCTGGCTAAGGAGTATTGGTGTCTCTGAGGGGTGCAATGTATAAAGTCAGAACATCTGCTATCTCAGCCACTGCCTGTCATCAAGGGAGTACCCCAAGGCTCGATCCTAGGACCCACACTTCTCAATTTACATCAACAACATAGCTCAGGCAGTAGGAAGCTCTCTCATCCATTTATATGCAGATGACACAGTCTTATACTCATCTGGCCCCTCCCCGGATTTTGTGTTAAACACTCTACAACAAAGCTTTC
The DNA here is from genome assembly GCF_021184085.1 of Oncorhynchus gorbuscha. NCBI lineage: Eukaryota > Metazoa > Chordata > Actinopteri > Salmoniformes > Salmonidae > Oncorhynchus > Oncorhynchus gorbuscha. The sequence continues at coordinate 30,184,318 of NC_060175.1, read as the reverse complement.
TTTGTGTCCAACATACTCTCTGCCCTTAACCTTGTTCTGAACACCTCCAAAACAAAAGTCATGTGGTTTGGTAAGAAGAATGCCCCTCTCCCCACCTGTGTGGTTATTACCTCTGAGGGTTTAGAGCTTGAGGTAGTCACCTCATAAAAGTATTTGGGATTATGACTAGACGGTACACTGTCCTTCTCTCAGCACATATCAACGCTGCAGGCTAAGGTTAAATTTAGACTTAGTTTAATCTATTGTAATTGCTTCTCTACAACCCCAGATGCCAAACTAACCCTGATTCAGATGACTATCCTACCCATGCTTGATTACGTATAAGTAATTTATACGTCTGCAGGTATGGGTTCTCTTGAGCGGCTATGGTGCGCTTTACCATTTGGCTATTCGATTTGCCACCAATGCTCCTTATAGGACACATCACTGCACTCTATACCGTCGCAAGACCCACTGGTTGATGCTTATTTATAAAAGCCTCTTAGTTAGGCCTCACTCCCCCCTATCTGAGATACTTACTGCAGCCCTCATCCTCCACTGCAGCCCTCATCCTCCACATACAACACTCACATTCTGTTAAAGGTCCCCATAGTACACACATCCCTGGGCCACTCCTCTTTTCAGTTTGCTGCAGCTAGCGACTGGAACTAGCTGCAAAAAAACACTCGAACTGGACAGTTTTATCTCTGGACAGTTCTCTCTTCATTCAAAGACTCAATCACGTTCACTTACTGACAGTTGTGGCTCCTTTGCTTGATGTCTCTACCTCTGTCTTTGTGCCGTTGTCTGTGCCAAATAATGTTTGCACTATGTTTAGTGCTGCTACCATGTTGTGCTGTTAGCATGGCAGCAACACATGACATGTTGTCTTAGGTCTCTCTTTATGTAGTGTTGTGGTGTCTCTCTTGTCGTGATGTGCATTATGTCCTATTCGTTTTTATTTTTAATCTCAGGCCCAGTCCCAGTAGGAGGCTTTTTACCTTTTGGTAGGCCATCATTGCCAATAAGAATTTGTTCTTAACTGACTTGCCTAGTTAAATAAGGGTTAAACCTTTTTTTTGTCTATGTTGTCAATATCTTTCATACTTTAAGATGAAAAAAAAGCATTGCCTTTGAAAAAAACAGCTTCAACGAAACATTTGAGAGACTACAAAATGTAGTAAATGTTACAACTAACTAAGAGGACTGGTCAAACAAAGCCTCTAAATCTAATGAGTGGATTTGCCAGAAGTCATAATGAAGATATCAGATATCATTGTGGAGCACGGGAGATATTATCGCATTGCTTTATACCTATCCAATCCTTTCAGTTCTACACGGTGCCTAGGGAGAATTGGCTAGGGTCGATTTAACATTTTGCAACTGACTTATATCACCAAATGATATAAGTTCTCCACTCTCCAAATCCAAGAGCTGCCATTGGTTTACATCAGTAAATGTCTGATGCAGCATGGAGATCCCGCCTAATGTGGGGTTCACAGGTCAAAACCGATCTCTGCACAGCTGCCACCAAAATCACAGGCAGGAGGAGTGAGGGGGAGTTAGCTGTTTTCCTGCCTCTTCTGACTCTCATCTAAGCAGCACTAACCATAAAATGGTTACTAGATCCCCTGAGCAAACTCATGATGGAGCCATCAGTTCGAAATAATTCGCCGTTTTGGAGCCACTACCAGTCTAGATTAACTAACATTTGTGGAGATATGGGCTCTGTAGAGCTGAGCTGTATGATAAAGTCCTTTGGGGACATTACATACTCTCTGTAACACCCAAATGACAAGTTATGGTTACTGTTGCAGTCTCAGAAGCAAAAAAAAAACAAATTTGAAAGAAAAGTGAGAAGCTTTTAAACCATTGGATATCCATTGACTATTCATATCTTAGTACTTGGCCTTCATTCAGAGTATTTCACTGATGTAGGCTACCACTTATGTGACTGGCTGTGGCTGTGTACAACATATGTCATTCGCATTCTGACTCATTTGCATAGACTGCCCATCAAGAATAATGACATGCACCCAATGCCTATTTCAATGTAAAGCATTCTGTCTATCATGAATTAGGTGAAAATGTATGCGTCAAGATTTATTAGCAGATAATCTTGTTTTTAACAACACCGGGGCGGCAGGGTAGCCTAGTGGTTAGAGCGTTGGACTAGTAACCGAAAGGTTGCAACTTCATCATTCATCATAGGCCGTCATTGAAAATAAGAATTTGTTCTTAACTGACTTGCCTAGTTAAATAAAGATAAAATACCAGATAACGTATTTTTTATTTTATTTTTATTTAACTAGGCACGTCAGTTAAGAACAAATTCCTATTTTTAATGGTGGCCTAGGAACAGTGGGTTAACTGCCTTCTTCAGGGTCAGAACAACAGATTTGTACCTTGTCAGCTCGGGATAATCGATCTTGCAACCTTTCGGTTACTAGTCCAGCACTCTAACCACTAGGGTACCTGCCGTCCATAAATGGAAGCTCGTTGTTTTTAAAAGAGGCATGCATATTTTTAAAAATGCATTTATTCTGTTGACATATTTATTTCAATGCATTGAAGGGCCCCTTCCTAAATCCAGTACTTACATTTAAATGGAGCCAAATATTATCAATGAGGTACTATACATTCAACATTGACAGCAACTTTCCACTGAATTCACCAGTTGGTAGACTGCAGATAGTTTGGTTTTGAAGCAGACAGCCGAGAGTGTTAATGATCTAGACTGAGCTGAATGGAGGCTTGTGTTCCCGCTCATTGTTCTCTGCTGAGAAGTGTGTTGCTGCCTCATTTTAAACAGAAAGCGCAGGGACCTGTCAATCATTGTTAAATCGGAGGTTGCTCAGGCAACCTGCAAAGGCTTCCTGGGTCAAAAGGTCATTTTGGCACCTCGGCCTAGTTAAGAAATGGGATCAGGGGTCAAAACCGTCAGCCTTTTACATCCCGGGGTGCTGGGGAGGGGCAGTCCTAATAGCCAAATTGAGTTTGAAGGTCAAGGTCGACCCTATGGCGATGGTAATATATGTTTTTCTCCACAACAGTCCTTTCACCTATTCACACCCATTTGATATTTCAAAGATATACAACTCAGCTTACTCAGCCGTAATTTGTTTTTGTTGTGTTTGGGGCAGGGTTTTAGCAGCCAATGGTGATTTGTTTACCAAAGTGTTGTAATTGATTTAGCCGGCATGCATAGAGGGATATGAATTCAATGAGGTAAAGATAAAACCATATCCATTAGAAGAGTCCAGAGGAACATTGAATGAGTGCCAAGGTCCTTCAGCCTGTATTATGAGGGCCAGTCATTAGTGAGTGTAAATTAAACAGTGTCTCACGCTGGACAAACAATATGTCAATGTTCCTTTTGGTAGGTTGCCGGGGTCACAGCAATTAACGTGTTGTTGTGTTTGCTCATCAGCACCAAACCGGGAATGAATGATTCTGCACTTTTCCCCGGGTTTACTTGAGATGACTATTTGTTGTTGTTATTCTGCTGCATAGTGAATGATGAAACTATGACAATGCCTTTCCGCACTTTCTTTTATCCACATGAACAACTAACCAACAGCTGAATTGAAAGACTCACTTGAAGCAACCAGTTTGAGATGCTTTGGCAAATCACTTTCTCTAATATGTTGCCTGCAATAAGACCTACAGGTTCCTACGTAATCTGAGATGCAGGTTTCTGCTGGTCATGCTAAATTTAGTGCCATATAACAGTTATAAGTTATTAAACACACATGCACAACATCATGCTAAACAATGAGAGCATCGATGGGTAATATCAATGTGCCTTCATAGAGAGTGAATGGGAATAAACTGGAGGGGAACTCAGTGAAACGTGCATACCTGCAGCCTAATTATGCCATATATCTTGGCAGAACTTTCCACCCATATTAAATGAGGGAGGCTTGTAAAGATCACTCAAAACCAAGGGGATTTTAAGCCCTGACCTGAAATGGCTCAATCCCCGTTGCCAGGAAATATTACTGATGAAAAGAGTTTAGTATTTTCCTGCCCGTGGGGTGTAGTAACATTTATGTGTCTTCATTTCCTGTACCCATTTCTTTAACACAGAAGACCCCTCCCCAATCCCCCAGTACCTTTACCCCTTTATCCAAACCTGGGGGTACAAGCGCAGGTTTTGCATACAGCACCACCTACTGGTGCAATGACAACCCCTCTCTCATCAGGTCCCTCCTACCTACCTCCTCTCAGAAACACAATTCAATTGCTGACTGAGATATCAACCTTCACCTACTTCTGGTTACAAAGACAACCAAGAAGGATTCATACATGTGAGTGTGAGCAGTGTTTTTCCTATCGGACATGTGCCTGTTTTGTTCTTCTCTCCTGTTTCCACTACTGCAGTGTGGAGTGCTGCTCTGCTTCATTACTGTCACAGCTTATTTCCCTACGGTGTGATGGGAGCATATGTAGCACATGAGTTTTAACTGCCAAGGCACAGCAGGTCTGCAGGTGGGACTACTGAACATCTGGCCCACTCCCTGGGTACATGTTTTCCAATGCTAGCTTGAGGCGCCCGATGTGTTCATGTAAGGGAACACTTATTAAGTGTAAGGGTTTATTCACCATTGTCATCTGTTCATTCAAATACCTCTGAGGCCATTTCAAAGCATGCCATATTTTAATGGTTGGCAGTAATACTACCAGGTGGTGCTGCGTGAATATGGCAAGAGAAGACTGAATGTGATGACCACACACAATATATATGTTTTACACAGAGTGTAAGCTATATTATTCACACCATATGCTGTGTTGCAAAACACAACAACACATCAGAACATTTCACCATATGAGCTGACCTCAGAGAGAGTGTCCCCGAACCAGACACAAAACAACTAGGCTGACATTAGATTGAAAGATGGCAAACAGACAATCCCATTGCTTTGTTATGCACAGTTCACAATGGAGCCTTCTGCTTGGTCTGATAGGAGGCACATTGAGAATGTAAATTAAGTTGATGGAATATTTGATGGAGACACCACATCCAACCTCTCCAGTCCTATTTGTATGAAGGCACTCTGGGCTGTGTGAGAGTGTGTCCATGTCCACACGTGCAGTAAAAAAGGAACAGCATGCCAATCAGGTTCAATAGATAGACTGCCAAAATAATTGTGAAAAAATAAAGAAAAACGGTCATCCATTGTGAATGTCCGAAACGATAGAACATAATGGCATAAACCAAGATGGGGATTGCATTTGCATATATATATCTGTATTTTCTTTTCTTAATGGGAAATGCAAATGTGCCATTTTGTGGCGAGTGTGCGTTTGGGAGCCCTGGCGTTAGATAAATGTGACTCTAGGGTATCCCTGCGCACCTCAGCAAATTAATCATTGTGACACGTTCACGACCCTTCTAATAAGACAGAGGCCACAGTGCACCCCCCTCAACCATCCCACCCCCACTCCCTCTTTGTCTCTCAGCCTGTCCCAAAGGGGGAGGAGAGTGGGGGGGGGGGGGGGGGGTGAAGTTGGACCCCTCATTCAGACCCCCTCCCCTGGGACAACGGCAGGCACAAGACTCCTATTAGGACTGAGCACAGAAGCCCCCCAGGAGCAACAAAAGACACCTCCTAATACTCCCTGTTCCAACCCAGTGAGGGCACACACACACACACACCACACACACACACACACACACCACACACACACACACACACACACACAACACACACAGAGGCCCCAAACAGACTCTCTCCTCAAGACAGCGATAGGAGTCTTACAATAATAATATAACCCTTACACAGAAAAGAACTGAACCATAGAAATGCATGTAGAACTGCAGGAGGGAGAAAGAGAGAGAGAAAGCAGTGAGCTGAAATAAGCCGGACAGCTGGACAGCAGGAAACAACCAGGGTTTTGTGTGCGTGCGTGCGTGCGTGCGTGCGCATGTGTGTTCTGATATATTCTGACTGAGAAGGGATATTATGATCAATTCTGCAAAGCAACTGATTACAAAGAAAAATAGCTTGGGTTTTTACTGCCAAATCCTTTATCACCACAATGTCCATTCATTTCTGTCTCCTGACAGAAGCGTGGTGTCCTGAATGACATCTTTTTAATCTCTCCTACATTATACCCTGCATTATGTCCTCATGGCGTCCTCTATGGTGTTAGTAAGATTAGCTGTTGAATGTAACCCATAAACTCCTGCATGGAGATTCTCACCTAAGTGAATCACACCAGTAGTGTCACTAATTAAATGAACGCTTTGAGCCCACAGGCAATCTGCGTCATATACAGCGTCATACTTAGAATTAGAAAGTATTCTGCAACAAAATCCATAATTCATTAAATTTTATTCATTTAGCAGATGCTCTTATCCAGAGTGACTTACAGGAGCAATTAGGGTTAAGTGCCTTGCTCAAGGGCACGTCGACAGATGTTTCACCTAGTCAGCTCTGGGAGTTGAACCAGCAACCTTTTGATAACTGACCCAAGGCTCTTAAACTAGACTACCTGCCACCCTACTGCATGAGATGATATATCAGTTAAAGTCCCTTAGTGAGTGCATGAGGTGAGCTAAGTCAGTGTACAACACAAACAGCACAGAGAAGGACTGATGACATAGACAAAGCTTTGCTTTAGTGTGTGTCTTTTGACCCCTTTGCTCTCTCCCCATATCCCTCTCCCCGTCCCTCTCTCCTGCACCCAAATGGGCTGAGGGGGTGCAGAGGCCAGAGGGACCCACAAAGGGCAAGATGTTTTGATGCACTCCCTCCTTGCCCCGTCTTTGGGTGATGATCCGAGTTTGGCCTCTCTGTTTGCCTCTCTGAAACACACTCAAAGCCCAAAGCCTCGGCCAAGGATTTTCACTGTGGACAAAGTCAGTGTGACCAGGCCTTGTCAGCCAGAGTGACGTCCCCCCCCCCTCCTTTGAATCCCTTTTCGGTCCATACTATTCACTCGACAATGTCCGTACAATGTGGGAGTATCTGTTATCCCATTTCAAATCTGTCACAGCTCTTTTTTTTCTCTACCAGCACTGTACATTAATAGAATCAAACTTGGCTCCAGGCCTAAAGAACATTTTGACGTTTGGACAATGTGCTGCTTAAATATAATGAACTTCCTGAGTTGATCTTGGCTCTTGGCATACTGAAACTGATGTGCAGGCAGCCATAGGCGATGGATGAATATAGTAACTCTCAGGGCCACTTAGAAGGGCTCTAATTAACATTTAATTTAAATATTCATCAGCTGTGGTGCCAGTGATCCACTCAATGCACACCGTCCAAACCTCTTTCAGGCACATCGGAATCCTGGGGGGATCCGACGTTGTGTCCACGATGTATTTCCTCTGATCAGAGACTCCTTCATTTAGGATTAATGGGCTCCTCCATAAACATCTCCGCAGCATAGCCCGACTCGCCAGCCAGTAATTTCCCCTCAATGCTCACCATTTTATATTTTGTCTCCTCCTCTCCTTTCTTCCCTCATGTCCCTCCTGTACACAGTGCTTAATTACTGGTGGGAAGTAATTATTTCCTTTATTAGTGAGACATAACATCTGTTTCAGGTCTTTTTAAGTGTACCTATAAAAGCCCCTCCGTGATTTTGTCCCTTAAGAATAGGACTAGGCTGCTTGTTGCTCCCTGTGGACCCCCTCCCCATCACTCCTCTATCACTGCATACCCACGCACTATGGGGCACATACAGCGCAGCAAGCTGGATGCTAGCTCCCTGAATCCCTTTTAACAGGCACTCAGCAGCATTCCAGCTCACTACACACACACGGCAGGAGGAATTTATGCATTTATTGGTCCATAATTGTGACAATGATCCAGGATCTCATAAAAATGTCCCTTTTTATACTGCTATGCACATCAAACTCTTAATGTATAGTTGATATTGGTGCAATGTACTGTAACATGTTATCTGCTGAGGTAAGGAAGGTGTATTATAAATGTGATTCCTGAATGTATAGTGTGTGTACATGTGTGCATGCATGCACATGTGCGTGTGTGTGTGTGTGTGTGCACGGGAACCACGTTTTAAGATAAGTCTTTCAGAGAAAGGGTGGGCACTAGTTGGTGTGGTGGGGACATGGGAGCGTGGGAATACGGAATGAAAGGTGGAGGGAGTGAGATTCCTGAAAGTGCTGGTGAAATTTCGCCCCTCGTATTAAGACTTTGGCCCTTTGTAATTTTATTAGCCATATAATTGACAGCGTGTTGTGCTATTTCAACAGGCCGAGACATTTTTATTTTCTTCTTAAACAAACCAGTAATGACCAGGCGTCCCAACAAGTCATCACCAAAGTTTATCTTTCCCTTCTGTGGCTCCGTCAGTGGTATGTCTTTCCCTTCAGTGGCTCCCTCAGTGGTATGTCTTTCCCTTCCGTGGCTCCCTCAGTGGTATGTCTTTCCCTTCCGTGGCTCCCTCAGTGGTATGTCTTTCCCTTCCGTGGCTCCGTCAGTGGTATGTCTTTCCCTTCTGTGGCTCCCTCAGTGGTATGTCTTTCCCTTCCGTGGCTCCGTCAGTGGTATGTCTTTCCCTTCCGTGGCTCCGTCAGTGGTATGTCTTTCCCTTCCGTGGCTCCGTCAGTGGTATGTCTTTCCCTTCCGTGGCTCCGTCAGTGGTATGTCTTTCCCTTCCGTGGCTCCCTCAGTGGTATGTCTTTCCCTTCCGTGGCTCCCTCGGTGGTATGTCTTTCCCTTCCGTGGCTCCGTCAGTGGTATGTCTTTCCCTTCCGTGGCTCCCTCAGTGGTATGTCTTTCCCTTCCGTGGCTCCCTCAGTGGTATGTCTTTCCCTTCCGTGGCTCCGTCAGTGGTATGTCTTTCCCTTCCGTGGCTCCGTCAGTGGTATGTCTTTCCCTTCCGTGGCTCCGTCAGTGGTATGTCTTTCCCTTCCGTGGCTCCCTCAGTGGTATGTCTTTCCCTCCCGTGGCACCCTCGGTGGTATGTCTTTCCCTTCCGTGGCTCCCTCAGTGGTATGTCTTTCCCTTCCGTGGCTCCCTCAGTGGTATGTCTTTCCCTCCCGTGGCACCCTCGGTGGTATGTCTTTCCCTTCCGTGGCTCCCTCAGTGGTATGTCTTTCCCTTCCGTGGCTCCCTCAGTGGTATGTCTTTCCCTTCCGTGGCACCCTCGGTGGTATGTCTTTCCCTTCCGTGGCTCCCTCAGTGGTATGTCTTTCCCTTCCGTGGCACCCTCGGTGGTATGTCTTTCCCTTCCGTGGCTCCCTCAGTGGTATGTCTTTCCCTTCCGTGGCTCCGTCAGTGGTATGTCTTTCCCTTCCGTGGCTCCCTCAGTGGTATGTCTTTCCCTTCTGTGGCTATTATTATTATATTATTATATATTATTCTTTCCCTTCCGTGGCTCCCTCAGTGGCATGTCTTTCCCTTCTGTGGCATGTCTTTCCCTTCTGTGGCATGTCTTTCCCTTCTGTGGCTCCCTCAGTGGACGGGAACAGGTGTCACCATCAAATATAGCCTTCCATGGAATGGATAAAAACCTCACATACTCATCGACTTCCCGCAATCACTGGCCAGTAGGCTGAAGGCAGTCCAGCTTCTGCTGGCCTGTTCTTTTAGCGCTCTCCCTCTTAATGTTTATGGTTCCTGCACCTTCAGGAAATGACCCTTTTATAGGGTCAACACTATAAAAGACTTGGGTTTTTGGTGGGAGTGGTTGGTGTGTGTGTGTGCATGGGGGTGGGGGTGGGGGTAAATGCTGTGTAAGCTACTACCAGGTTCCTTTGCTGCCAAAGAAAGAGGCCCGGTGAGGTTAATTGGCTTCTCGTCCAATATATCACATAGCTGTGAACTCTGATCCTTTTTGTCAAAAGGGAGACAGTTGTCCAGTGTGTGTTTGTGTGTGTGTGTGTGTGGGGGGGGCATACGTTTACCTGCATGTGCCCACACGTGTGTAGACCAGATTACCTATTTTCTTATGTTTCTCCATTGTTAATACTCACTGAATAAAAGTATAAAACACAGCAATTTCAAAGATTTTACTGAATTACAGTTCATATTAATTTATTTTATTGAACCTTTATTTAACTAGGCAAGTCAGTTAACAACAAATTCTTATTTACAATAACAGCCTACCCCGGCCAAACCAGGACGATGCTGGGCCAAATGTGCGCCGCCCTATGGGACTCCCAATCACAGCCTGATGTGATGCAGCCTGGATTTTAACCAGGGACTGCAGTGACACCTATTGCACTGAGATGCAGTGTTTTAGATCGCTGCGCTACTTGGGAGCCCATATAAAGAAATCAGTCAATTTAAATCTATGGATTTCACATGACTGGGAATACAGATATGCATCTGCTGGTCACAGATACCTTTAAAAAAAGGTAGGGGCATGGATCAGAAACCAACCAGTATCTGGTGTGACCACCATTTGCCTCATGCAGCGTGGTACGTCTCCTTCACATAGAGTTGATCAGCTCGTTTATTGTGACCTGTGGAATGTTGTCCCACTCCTCCTCAATGGCTGTGTGAAGTTACTGGAAGTTCGTGGGAACTGGAACATGCTATCCTACATGTTGATCCAGAGCATCCCAAACATGCTCAATGATCATGCTGAAACATGAGGAGAAGGTGGCTGAATGGCACGACAATGGGCCTCAGGAGCTTGTCACAGTATCTCTGCGCATTCAAATGGCCACCTATAAAATGCAATTGTGTTCGTTGTCCATAGCTTATGCCTGCACATACCCCACCATCACCATGGGGCACTTTGTTCACAATGTTGACATCAGTAAACTCGCACATACGATGC